>NC_058085.1:9101102-9186102 GCF_014858855.1 Bufo gargarizans
AAACTTTAATATGGAATATGTGCAGAGAAAAGTCTGAGGACCTTCAAATTCTGTAAATATACAGTGACTGGGTTTGAGGTGTCCTGAACATAAGTCTGGACCCCCCAGACACTTCTGAGGTGTCACCACTTGTTGCTGGTCTCCAAAGGGGATGGTAAGGCCTGGTGCACCACAATGCGAATTAGTCCAGGAGTGAGGGTTTGTAGTAGACCATTGTGTTTCTTTACTGGAGGAACTCAAGTACAAAAACAATCCAAGCAATTTACTTGCTGGCTTCTCCAGACTACCTCCTAGCAGAAGAAGGTTCCGTGTTGAGGAACTGCCTGAGCTAGATGTCCCTATCTCTCTCTATTAGAAGGCTGGTACCCTTGCTAAAGGGCTGGTGGCCCAGGGTCTGTGGCTCTGTGTTTGGTCACTCTTCCGTCTTAGGGCTCTGACTGCTCTACTTTTTTTTACAGTTCACTTTCTAGTGGACAGGGTGAAGCTGGAGAAACACAGCCTAACAGAAACAATGCTGCAGTTAATGGCTGTCATAGATTTCTCTTGTACCTCAACACAAGTCAATGGGAATGACTAAGCAGTTTCCAGACATAGCAACCATCTGATAGACCTAAACCAGATGGTCAAAAGGTCATTGTGTGCCTTCAGCTCTTTATAGTCCCTTATGATAGCAATAATAAATTACTAACTTCTCAGTGTACAGACTGGAAATGTTCAAAGTCTCTCAGTATTAGCTGTCTGTGCATTAACCTTTTCCAATAACAGTGCAAATGAACAGAATATATTACAATAAACATATAAAATGAAGTTCAACAACATAAACCAGTATAAGTGTAAACAACAGCAGAAATCAAAGTGCAAGTTAACCCTTTAAAGTGCAATAAAGTAGGGACTTTCAGACTCCAAATATATTGTATATAATGGAGCAAAAGTGTAAAAGTGTTTTGAACTTTTGCCTTTCAGGCTCCATATCTCACCATCTACTACAACTTGGAATGTGAGACTCCAAATCATTTTATAGATAATCATCTTGGCTATCTCATACATAAATTGGACTTGGAGCTATTTAGCATATGATTATATCTGCAGATTCTTTTCATGTAACTGCATTCTTACTGTTTTGCTCCTAAAATTCGAATTTTTTTTATTTATTATTTTGTAAATCCACCTTTGTCTTTCAGCACTGCCTGAATCCTTCTGGACATGTTTTCCATCAGATTCAAGCATGTCTCGACCGAAATCTGTTCCCTGGTCTCTTCTAGACGTTCCCAATGTTGGTGCATACTGGTCGACTCACTTGGGTACGAATACAATCTTCAACTCTACCCACAAATGTTGGATTGTTCTTCAAATGTTCTTCTCCAATCTCTATGTATGCTTCGGGTCGTTGTCCTGCTGGAACATTATGCCGTCCTTTTCATACTGATAGTACTTGAGTGTAGGAAGTAACTCGTCTTCTAGGATACTCGCATATAGCTCAGCAGTAAGACTGCCATCGATCCTGGTCAAGTATCCAACGCCTTCGGCTGTGAAACAACCCCATATCATCAGGCTTCCTCCACCGAACTTGACAGTTCCTTCGATTTCTCGATCCGTTAGCCCTCTTTTCCCTTGTTATTCCAGACCCATTTACACCCATCAGAGCCCAGTCTTTTTACTTTGGTCTCATTGTCTCACTTTTTTTGCAAACTCGAGCCAACGCTTCTTATGACTATATTGAAGTTGAGGCTTCTTCATCTTTTTCGGGCCACCATTCCAGACTTGTGTAATGTGGATCACACGGTGCTTGCATGGACGTCTGTGATCTCACTATTCTGAAGCATACAAGCCACCTCCAGAACTGATAGACCTTGTGATGAGATGAGTTGTTGCCTGGACCTCTACCTCTTGGCTTTGGAATGGATGGATGGCGCTGACATGATGCAGTTTGGCAATTTTCTTGGCCGAGGTACCGCTATCGATGAGCTGGATGATACTGTTTCTTTTCTTGGAAAGTCTTCATGGCTGCTACTGGATTGGAACCAGTGACCTTTCACCTGGGAATCAACCTAATAACACACTGAGCTATTAGGGAATGTGAGGACAGGTTGTAATTTGTAGTATAGAAGAAGAAATAGATTGTTCCACCACCAGGAGCAAAACAGTAAGAATGCAGTTACATGAGAAGAATCTGCAGAACTAATCATATGCTAAATAGCTGCAAGTCCAATGTATGAGATAGCCAAGATGATTGTCTAAAAAATGATGGGAGTGGAAGCTGTAGCCTGTAGTGGATGGTGAGATATGGAGCCTGAAAGGCAAAAGTTGTAAACATTGTTACCCATTTGCTCATTGGTGTATATCATGGAAATTCTATTGAATGAAACAATATTTATTTGAAAAATAACCAGCGCGCCGCCCACCATGGCGAATCAGAAAAAAAATCCTCATAAAAAATTCAGGGACCTTGCTTTTGCTATAGCTGTTTTGTCAAGGTGGACAATCCATGTAGAACAGTCCATGTGATGACATTTTACAGGATTTCATGTTGTTTCTTTGAGAGCCTCATGTCACCATGTATGTGGTTTCTTCCACAGATTTTTTTACATATTTTCGATAAAAATTTTCTTCTTTTATTCTTACAAAAAAATTGCCAAAATCACAACCACAAAGATGATGCTTTTATATGTCATGGCAGTGCTTTTCCTTTATACATAGGATCACTGATTGTAGTTTCAACAGTTTTAATCACCTACCATTTTTGGTGACAAATAAAATGCAATAAATAAAATAAGCCCAAATTTTTTTTAAACATTTTTTTTATTCAAAAACAAATGCAGATTTTTGCAGAAAAGGGCATAACACATTTTACACAATTTTTGGAAAAAATATACAAAGACTTTTTCTTGTTAGAAAATTACATAAAATATTTTTTTTCTTTACAAGAATTAGGAAGTATAAAAAAACTTTTTGGGTATAATTCATGTGAAAATGTTTCTGGATGGTTATAGATAATTTAATGATAAGGCACTGTCTATTCCCCTCATGAGTTTCATGGATCTTGTCTGGCCCAATTATTTCAGCAAATTCCCCAGAAACGTGGAGCTAAAATTCAAAAGTTGCATTAATAAAATTCTTAAACAATATTAATTAATATATAATGTTGTATATATTGCTTAATATCTGAATTCTAATTTCGAATGGATAGCTTTACATTTTTTATTTTGAAGCCAATTTTAAAAAGATCTAAAAAAATTTTTTTTATTAAATACTTGTGGGTCAGTTTTTTGTTCAGATAAAAAGCATTCATTTTCTTAGGGAGTGAAGAGTTAAAAAAATTAAATATTAAAAAATAATTTAGAAGATTTCTCCACAGTCATAAATTTGAATGGATAATTTTTTTAAATATAAAAACACCATAGATACCAATAAATTCAAAGGGGAGGAATTTTTTGGGGTGGTCCTGAAACCTACTGTATATGGTGTTTAATTGACTAAAACCTCTCATCCAAGAAGGACTTGGTCCCCAAAGTGATTACATAACATTTCTATCATATATTCCAGTAACACCCTAGAATTTTTTATTTTATTTTGTCCTCTTGGTGATGAAGATTATTTTTTGGTTGGGAATTACTGGATGTGAACACATTTGCAAGAAGCAATAGTATAGAGTTAAGCATGAAAGGAATTGCGCATTGTAAGACACGGCAAACAATTTTAACTGATATCCTTACATAGTGCTGGTGGAAAATTTTGAATTTTTTTATTTTTGTTTTCTATTTCTTAAAAAAAAAAGAAAACAATGGCAACAAAAACCAAGCATATGGTAATATTTCGGTACAAGATTAATTAAAATTATAGTATATGATGCAAATCGTCTTTTTTTTCAAAAATAATTTCACCCAAAAATGTGGTTCAAATAAACCTGAAAATAAAAAAAGACAACTGCAACCATAAACGCAAATTAAGGCTGATAAAATGCATAAAATTAGAAAAATAACTAAATAACTAATAATATCTTAATTTTTTCAAATGTTATTGCCAATTACTAACCTTAGCATTTTTCTTTAGTGGAATTTTATTTTTCGGATGCTCATACGTTAATATAAAAGGAATTGAAAACATGAAATCTATATGTAAAGAACTGAATTATATCCTACATCCACAGTGCGTTTGCTTACTGTATGCGCAGGAAAAATTCTTGGCTACATGTCAAACTTATAGGCTGTCTTTCACCTGACGGAGGCCAAAAGAGGGTCCTTCTGTCCTCCATCATGCTGGTATACGTAGACTTGCCTTCATCTGTATAGAAAAGCGTAGAAGACTATCCTGTTCCTTACAAAGGCATCCAGCAAAAAATGGCACCCCGAGATATATATTTTTTAAATGGGTGCCTGTATACACCATATACCACAACTGCGCTGTACAGTGGCATAAAATACATTTCCCAACAGTGGTAAATGTTGGGAAATCCTCTTAACTTATACTGCCAACATACAAAGCAAATTCACCGTGAAACCTTTAGAGTTTAAAGTTATACTTTAAAGTTTATGCCAAAAAGAATTAAAAAAATTATTTATGTAAAAATTGATTTTGATGAAAGTAAATTTTATTAAAAGGTTTTAAATTCTTTTTTTTTTTAAATGCTAAGGTTTCTGGGAAATGGCCCATTTTTCCCTAAAAGTAATAAAATTTTGGTGCCAAAATTTTTGTAACATGACTGTCTCCTTCTTTAGGTGAGCTGTAGTTTCTGTGTGTTTTTGTTTTTTAGGATATAAAACAATTGGGAAATATTTAGAATTTGTGCGATTTGCTTGAACTTTGCCTCAATAAAGTGCTACTTTTTGATCAGTATGGAATGGCTTTTAAGTAACTCTTTACAATAAAGATTTTCGACACAATGGGTGATCCTCCTCTATAGTATCAGTGCTCTGTGAATGCCTTTGTACAATGAAAGAAACCGGTGCGTCCAACTTCAGCTACTTCTACGTATTTACAGCATGCAGCCACGTTGTTCCTTTAAATCGGTGAGCATCACGACTTATATGGTATAAACAAGTCTTCCTGTAGGTTAAAAAAAACATACAAAAACATTCTCATATATACAGTGGAAAATGTTACAACAATGTGCAGGTTTTTTTTTGTATATTATACATTTTTTCTCTTTCTATTTGCCCCTTTATAGAATTCAAAAATAGAAATGAGCAAGAAAAAAAAAATTAGTGTGTTTTAAAACTTTTTTTGTTAAATCTTCCAGTAGCAAAATACAAAGTGAGTTTCAACTCCTTCTCAATCCCTTCAAAGTGGATCGGGGATGATATCTGTATAGTCCCGATCTTAGTGGATACTCATTTTTTGTTTTTTGTATTTTATTCAGTCCAGAAAACACACATATGTACATAGAATCATACTTGGCTATGTATGCATCGATGCTTAAATATTTGCAGAAATTTACATGTACAGTTAGAACTGGTTCCATCAAGGCTTTCATTTGACCTTGGTTCATTTCCAAACCCAGATATTTTGGATTTTTATAGGAATATTAGGCAGTTTTCTGGAGAACATTATCATTTTGATGCCGTAGTATGACCATAGCATAATAGTGCTACTCTCATGACAGAGACAACAAGTGAATTCTTTGAGGTTCACCACAAAAACCACATCAGGAACCCGGACATAACCGTTAATCTGCCAAGCTGTCCAGAGACATCAGATTTTAGGTCCTACCGACCTTTAATCGAATGTCTATAGTTTCCAGGTAGACACTGATCTCTGTTGGACACATGAACTGTCATTCCACTTTGAGATAAGCGGTGCCAGAGTTGAATGGAAACTATTCCCCTCCACTGTTCTATTGAGAAAAGCATGTACGATTGGTCAATCAGATGTGTTATCTGCTGATAGAACATTGTTTACTGAATAGACATGAAACATCTCTGGCGACGTTTGGTGATACACATGATGGTTCCAACTGATGGTTCCAGCTTTCTAAATATACCTAAATTTGTGAGATACTGTGGGGATATGTACTAACTTTCTTGGTGATCTACCAATCATTTCACATCTTCTTGCAATTACAGCGTTAAAAGAGTGCAGTACCACTTTTCACCACTGTACTTCTCAGAAAGTAATGCAACAACGCCCCAACATAAATAAAAAAAATGCGATCCAATCTCTAATTTTAAAAGTTCACTAACAATATAATAAGTTCTCATTGATAATAGTCTGGATTAGAAGTGGTACAACCTTTTAAAATGTACAGTGTCCAACAGTGACTGCTAAAAAAAAATGATTGCCACAGATAAAATCTCCCATATTATTATTATTATTTTTTTTTTTTACATTTTTCTTTAACCAAGAAAATCAAATCTTAAGCAAAAAAAATGTGGCGATACCCCTTTCTCAACAGTATATCTAGTGTCTGTGTAGTCTGTCTAGGTTCCTCTTGGTTGCCTCAATGTTTACAACAACATTGAGTAGAACTGAAGCTGTGGTGGACACTTCTTGATCTATTACCACCTATGTAGTCCTTAGATACAAAGAACGCCAAAATTACATAGGTTGATATTTGTCCATATTTGCTTGTCAAAAGCCAGATGAAAACCCTGGAACCAGAATGCAGCTTGAGTGCTCTACTCCACTAGATAAATAGAATTGCGTGGACATTTTGGCAAATCTAGAGGATATAGTGGTTATTTCTGGCAAAAATTAAGGCTCAAGGTAATGGAAGTTCCAAAATTTCTGAGATGGATATGGGTCAAGTCACTTTTTGACAGTTTCCATTGCTTTCTCAGACTGGACTTTACCATTGTTCTAAGTGCAAGTCCATTGGATTGTTTAAGTTGAGATCTGTAACATCAAGAAAATCAGCATTGAAAATACTGGGACCAGTTGTGGTGAGTGACCCCAAGCCTGTGGCTGAACTTGGTGGCGTTAGGTCCAACCACTCCATGGTCTCCCAAGGAGATTCTGTAAAACTCAGATGGTTAAGGCCATTGCTTTCCACAGATGATGGGGACAATTGGGTCTCCATGGGAGATAAAGACGTTTCCAATATTTCCTCAGAAGCTTTTCCAGGAAACCCATCAATCACACGCTCAAAGTGTGGGTCATCATTTCCAATTTTAAGCAGTGGTATTTCATTAGGTCTTCCGATTGGGCTGTGTGTATTGAGTAAGACTTCAAGGTGGCCATCATTGTTTGAGCAGTTATCATATGGAAGATGGGAATTTGAAGTGCTCACACTTTGGTTTCCAGTTGACACACTCAGTTGACTGAGCTTCTGTCCACATGACCTCTCATCTTTGGCATTGGCTGGCATTTCTGAAAGAACATAGAACAGGTACAATATAATACGCTGATGATCTTCAATAACATAGATAGAGAACCTTTAATATCGCTTTAATGAGCATATTTGAGCAGCATAAGGCCAATAAGGGTATTACGCTTAGAATATGGACCCTAAAAGTAACACCGCCTGAATCACCTATAAGTTTGAATGGCAATATGTAGATTCCTGTCACATATTTCTCATACTGAACAAAATGTTGAAAAAGACCTTTATTCAAAAAATAACCATATAGCTTTAAACATGGTCATCCAAACCCAGTGATGACAAGTTTCAGTGGTAGACACTTTGGAATGTAACCATTCAAAAATAAGCCACATATTCTGGTTCTATAGGTTCCATATCTTGTTTCTTCACTATGTATAGTTTTTTTCTACAGATATCCAATGTGGTTTTAAAAAAAACATTTGTTGAGGTCTTACCTCCACTTTCAATAAGGACATCAAGAAGTTCATCCATCTGTTGGCTCCTTGTGATTTGCTGTTGAAGCAAAACATTCAGATGAGGAATAGGAATTGTAAAATTCTTTTAGAGGATTGAATAATTGAATTGCCCACAAAAAATTGATGACATCAGTTTCTAATAGATTTACAACAGGTCAAAGTCTTGAGACCTGACCTCTGGCAATAGTCAAAGTCTTCAGTACATCACTGGAGGATAAGGCTACTTTCACACATGCGGCACAAAAATCCAGCAGACTGTTCAGGCAGAGAACAGCCTGCTAAAGTTCTCCAGATCCGGCATAGCCGGATAGTGCTGCATGCCCACCCGAGCCCTATAACCTATAATGGGATCTGGCAGGAATTCTGGCATAAATGCCAGGATTCAGTGCACAAAAACGACTGCATGCAACTGTTTTTTTCCAGCGGAATCCTGGCATTTTTGATTATAATCAATGGGCTCCGATGGCGAATGGTCATATCTGGCTAGGCCGGATCTGGAGAACGTCTGTACATGCTGTGCCTTATGTATGAAACTAGCCTAACCTTTGGTCAATGCTACCGAGAATGAGCGTTCTTGATAACCTACACATCAGAACAGGTCATACTATGGAAATGATAGTTGGGCTGAAGATCAAAAATATTCTAGTAAATTCTGACCTCATCAGTTTTGAGCTTTAACACATACCCTGAGCTGCAAAATGTAAAAGACCCAAGCCAAACCATTACAATTCCATAGGGGACTATCTAGAGATGACATCATTGGATTCCATGGTGACATTTTTGGATCAGCTGAATGGGTTTTTATGCCAAATTTATTGAGATTCAAATGGGTGAATAGTATATATTTCAACACATCCTGATGTGCAGTATTAAGACACTTGGATCTTTAATTAAAAAATTATTTTTTTGGGGGGTAGACTTTTTGAAAAAAATTGATTTGAAAAAATATTTTAAAAATTGGCACTTTAGCTTTATATTACCTGTCTGACTGCATCCTCGTAGGAGGGAAGCTGCTTCGAGACTGATGAGGTTGCATTAGAGAAATTCGGGCCAGGGGTGGGAAGCTTTTGACCTGCCTGGGGAGATGGCTGTAAAGTACTTATCTGCAAGTAAATAGATTATATAGAATATGGATTAATTATCTGTATAAGAAGAAATGTCCTTTTGAAGTGGACAAAAAAATCCCATTCCCAGCCATAATTTAGAAAGTTCTCTAAAGGTACTTCAATATTTCAATCTGCATCATCCTGATGGTAAAGCTACAAACTACTTCTTCAATCCATCTACGCCTTATGCCTGGATGTACATGTATGCCTTTAGCTCCAACTCTGTAATCCCTTACACTAGTCATTGGGTTTATTGTAGGATGCAACAAAGCCTGCTTAGATATCTGGATGACAGCCTCACCTACAGCTTCATCAGTCATTTTCTGATAGCAATGATCAGTAACTACCCATTATCTTTATTAGGAAAAGGGACATTTTATACTCAAATTTAGGTCAAAAAGATCCAAACTCCAAATTGATCACCATGGCATCCTCCAAGTGTCATAGAACGCTCAGCAATTTTTGACAGGTTTCAGATTTTCCAACAATGAAATGAACATAATTATAATGATATGTCAACTAAATGGTTCCAATATTTAAATATTGAGCTTTAATGATAAGATATACAACATCCCAAGTCCTTACCTTTCCTAAAACAGATGGACTTTTTGGTGGGACTCGATCTTTCATACCCTGCTTGTTTTCTGATTGATCAATGTAGGATGGCTGTAGAGTGTTCTGGTTTGGAGAGTAGCAGGAGGAACTTACAGTATTCTGAAAGTGCAAGGTTGAAATATTTATAATAACCTAAAATATCTAAATAATGATTTCTAGCAGGTAGTGATTAAATTGTATCATACCTGTATTGTGTGCATCCGCTGGTTGACCTGTGGTGATATACTACGGGTGTCTCCTTGTGAGCTTGGGGATACAGACAACAGATAGTGGTTATTGGGAGATGGGGGTAAACTGATGTGCTGAGGACTATTTGTAGATCCAATGGGAGAATGTTGTGGAGAACACTGAGGACTCAAGAAAGTGGAAGACATGATGGAATTTGGGTTGGAAGCCTCCATACAATGGTTGTTCATCAGGCAAGGCATTGGTTGTGCTGTACATGATCCATGTTTTTCTGATAAATTGTTTGCCTGGGTTTTCATAGTCATTTGCTTAGATGCAAAGGGACAGCTGGAGACATTTTCTTGCTTAATATGCACTCCAAAAAAGTGTTGAGATGGAGGTGTCTTGTCATGAGGTCCACAATTTCCTTTTCTCTTTTGCAGTTGCATCCTAAGTTCCTCAACTTGTCTTTGCTCTTGCTGGAGTTTCCAGGTCAACTCATTGATCACCTTCTGTTTCTCCACCAACATTTTGTCTTTTTCAGCATCCATGCCTTCCAGTTCTACTTGGTAGCTACCACTGTTGATGCTGCTCATTAGACTTTCCTCGGCACTTAGGTGGATAGGGGATGGATGTAGACCAAACTGAGGAGAAGACATTGGTCCATCACTGAAGGTGTCAGGTAAAGAACCATTAACAGAAAGGTCTGAAGAGGCAGGGGATATTGGTGGAGTGGAACTAGTGCTACCAAACTGATAGAATCCATTTGAAATGACTCCTCCTGATGGATGGGTTTGGAAGCTTGAGTTATTTGGAGTAACAGGAAAAGTGACGGTTGTGATTTCACCGAACGGTGGGACAGTATTTCCACTGCATTCCTGAAAGGGACGTAGTCGTTCCATCAGCGAAGTCTTTGTACCAGACACTGGCAAGCCACGAATTCTTAGTTGTTGCCTCAGTTCTGATACCTTCAAAAGAAGAAGAAGCCATTCTACATGAAAGTGGTTGTGGTCAATTGGATGTTTCTAAAGCGTTCATTCATGAAGGATTTGGAGTACAGTGCCCAAATAACCATCAGACAAAATTTAATCATAAAAAGTGCACAAAAAATATAGGTACCCAAACCCATTGTTAGTCAACCCAAACTTACTTTTAAATCATCCAGGTTAGAGGGCAGTAGACCTGGTTTCATGGAGGATATATTCGCTTGTCCAGAAAAAGTAGTCTTTACTGGAGACAGTGAAGGACTGTTAACCATGGGTGGGTTGGGATTCCGAGTCATTTGCTCATTTGGCTGCCTTAAAAACACAATAAAACAGATATGGTAAATACAAAGAGCCATCTTGTTTGACTGGGAAGACTTCTGCCTATTCTAAGGTTAACACTAAGGGGCACATATATCAAGACTGGCATTTTAGACACTGGTCTTAATAAGTCCTATACCTGGTGGTTATGAAGAGGCGCTGGTCTTACATAACTTTGGTGGCTCCACTACTCCTTCTAATGAATGGGGGGCATTTTTATTACATACAGGGCGGCACTAACAGGCAGGAGGGCGTCAGAGATGCGGTACTCAGAAGCAATAAGCACGCCTCCGAGTACTCTGTTTGCTCATTAGCATATTTTTAAAAGTGGATTTTACTGTGTGATCGAACCTTTAATAAGGGAAATAAAGGTCATAATAAACATAATGTTTGTGTTCAGCGTTTGGAGCCCTACCTCACTATATATCTAGCATGGCATACTTAAAACAGGTGACAGAGTCTCTTAAAAGGTGGCCATACACATGAGTTGGTTGATGGTGAGCAATCTTTTCACTGACACAGCAATACACATTTTAGTCCATATAGGTGTGATGGGCGAAAGATCTTTCTAGGAACTCTCTTTAAAAGGAAGATATTTTGTGCATGGACAATCTTTCTATTAACTGAAGATCTTTTGTACACTTTTTGGATGAAATTTATAAAGAAGGCCGACCTTTTTTCAGACAATGACGATCTGTAATTTTTGTTGAAATCATTTTCATCACATTAAGGGTACATGCACATGACCGTATGTGTTTTGCGGTCTGCAAATTGTGGATCCACAAAAAACAAAAACAAATGACATCTATATGGTGTGCTGTCCATTTTTTGCAGACCATTTAAAAGAAAGGGTCTGTATCTTATCGGTAAAAAAAACACTGGAACAGACATGGAAACAAACAACGTTCATGTGCATGTAGCCTAAGTCTAATGTGTATGGCCACCTTTACATCCAGATCTAAATATAAAATCACAAGAGCCACAGTATATGTGAAGTGTCCTAGCTGTAGGACCTAAATGGACCTCTGAGGTTCGAGATCACCGAGTAATAGTAAAGGTATATTTGGTCTATGACTACTTGGTTCTATTACATATGCACATATACAGATGTAGGCTAGGATGGAGTCAGTACATACTTGAGATGTGAGTGGTGCATGCCTTGGTAGTTGAAGTGTTGATGCTGCTGTTGGCTTAATATCTGGAGTTGAAGAAAGAGTTGTTGCTGTTGTAGGAGCCTGGCATAAGCAGAGTCCATGGGTGGGGGAGACTTCTCAGCCTTTTGGTCCGGAGGAATGTACTGGTGATATTTTAGTTTTTTCACCTTGGGCTTGATGTCTTTAGGTTTCTTGTGCCGGTTTTTGGAATCTGTGGTAGACTTGCTCTGTTGGTTTCAAACAAAATCAGAAGTCAGCAAATATGAACTAATTTAGGTTCCTTACTAATTAACTTGTATATTAACCCAGATCTGATGTGGCTACTATGGGGTTTGGGGAGAGGGGAAATAGCTTCTCACTGCTGAGCTGTCAAGCACTTGTACAGGACTCACATCCTGAGAAGAACTGCATTGTTAGCAAACATTAGATCTAAAGGTCCTGGGTGGCTCCACTTGAAAACCTTTTTGACCATTGCTATGCTGGCCACTGCTTATTATAGACCAATAATTCAATGGGATGTTAACATCCCATGATGACTGCCACAAGCATCATTACAAGTGTCACGGGACCATCTGGACGATCTCTCCAAGCAGCCTCAAAGAGATATGGCAGCTTTTCAAAAGTAAACTGTTGATTATTCACCTTAACTGCCGCAGAACTAGGGGCCACATGTCCCGTTGTAGACAGCTGGCTTTCTGGGTGCAGGGAACAGGGATGACTGTGGTGTGCACTGCCATCCTGTGGGTCTTTTTCATTTTCTTCGGTATGATTCTAGAGTAATCGGAGACAAAGGTTTTAGCTTAAAACACATAGATTTTTTTCCCCTCCCCTCACTGAGACACCAGACGTTCCAGAGCTCTCAGACACCGCACTAGGATTAGAGAGAGAAAGTCTAAGATGACAGTCGGTCAGGCTAGAGATTTATGAAGGCAAATTTATTTAAATTTTTTTTAGTTAAAAATCAAATACAAATACCCTTATGCTAAAAGAATAATAATAATTATTATTATTATAATAGAAATCATCCAAAACCAATATGTTACTTTTATTATTGCAATTAATTATTGTTTTATTATAATTATTTTATTATCTTTATTTATTAATGCACTTTTTTTAGATAGTAACATTTAATGTATTTGTAGGTTCTATATCACATAATATTAGGATCAATTAATTATTTTATCCTTATTTTAATATCTTTTTAATATTTCAAAAATATTCAAACAAAAACAATAGCGCAGATAATGATGACACATAAAGAGTTAAGTGTAGGCCACATCTCTTCTCCAGCACTATGAAGTCCTAATAGTGTAATACTGGAGAGATGTTAAAATATGATTCGGATACCAGAATGACAGAGGCGACAATTATTTAATCTATTTGGTGTCTGGAAAATGACATGAATTTTAAGCACGCTCGAGGAGCAAGTGCTCCATCAGCCTAAGTTTGGCAGGCTCCGAACGTTAAATCATTTTAATAAACATTTTATTTAAATCAGGATATCTGGAAATACCATCTAGCTACAATTACTGACAGGAGTTACAATCAATATTTCTGTAGCTCAAAATTTTTTCAAAAATAATCTACCTACAGTCTCAAAATATATTTCCAACCGTTTTGGTGGAATACACAGAAGTATTAATTAAAAGAAAACAATATATATATATATATATTTAAATTAATTAAATAATTAATTTAAAAAAATTATAATAATGATCAGATAAATGAATAAAAACACTACAATAGAATTAACCTCATCCTAACGGATAATCAAATAGATTCAATTAATTAAAAATAGTAAAATAAATTTTAAAACCTCATCTTATAAAATAACTACAAATAAATATCATAACACTTTAAGTTTAAAACCTATAAAAGAATAAGGTGAAATAAATAAAATATTCCCATAATACTACCCTGAAAAAACATTCCTAGAGATTATACATAATTTTTCTTTCATTTAGTGAAGAAACATATTTAAAAAAAAATCTCGAAAAATCTTGAAAGTTAAATCAGAATAAGAAATAACCAGTTGAAAGAACCATGTTTTTCTTAAACCATCTTCTAAAACCTCTAACACCATCTAGGTCCTAAAATTATTTTTTGCCTTATAACCTTGACGACTTTGACTGTGAACGTGATGCCCTTACTACAAGCAGCGAGCCTCCGAGACCAATCATATTTTATTAGTGGTCTGTGATTAGACACAGCATGCAGACAATACCTTGGCTGCCTGCCTTCAGAGCTTGGAAAATCGAGGGTCGTTATGCCAAGTACACAGTGTTACAAAGGCAAAAGAATGAGGAGTAAGAAGGCCCATGCCAAAGTTCTGTCGTATCTCGGGTTAACAATCCCTCTGTATAACCCAATGGATAACATAACTATCTCCTAAAGAATTATTGTGAGATGGAACTGACCCTGTGTAATGTTAGGTGGACGTTCTAAACAACATCAGATAAAAACTTCAAGATTGGGTCTTTTCTGAGTCAATTGATATGACGAATTGATAGGTTCAACCACATGAAAGATCAAGGCTCAAAGGAACCTCTACCAATTATGCTCCACACTTAGCTCCAATAAGTCCCCCCAAAAGGCATTGGGTAATTATAATTATCACTGGCTGCAAAGACTTTATGCTGCTTGTCAGTTTTCAGGCCAACAGGATGGTCTATAGTTTTCTAAGTTCCCTGAAACGTATACAGTGAGGAAGAGAAGTATTTGAACACCCTACGGTTTTGCAAGTTCTCCCACTTAGAAATCATGGAGGGGTCTGAAATTCATATTGTAGGTGCATTCTCACTCTGAGAGACAGAATAAAAAAATAAAAAATAAAATCTGGAAATCACATTGTATGATATTTAAAGAATTTATTTGTCTTGCACGGCTGAACATAAGTATTTGAACACCTGATAAACAGCAAGAATTCTGTCTCTCAAAGACCTGTTACTGTGCCTTTAAAAAGTCCACCTCTACTCCACTCATTAATCTAACTTAGTAGCAGCTGTCTTTAAAGACCCCTATCCACTCCACAGTCAGTCCGACGCCAACTACTACCATGGGCAAGACCAAAGAGCTGTCAAAATACACCAGAGACAAAATTGTGGACCTCCACAGGGAAATTGCCAAGCAGTTTGGTTAAAATAGATCAACCGTTGGAGCAATTGTTAGAAAATGGAAGAGGCTAAAGACTGACTGTCAGTCTCCCTCGGACTGGGGCTCCATGCAAGATCTCACCTAGTGGGGTATCACTGATAAGAAAGGTGAGGTATTAGCCCAGATCTACAAGGGAGGAGCTGGTCAATGACATGAAGAGAGCCGGGACCACAGTTTCAAAGGTCACTGTCGGTAGAACACTACGCCATCATGGTTTCAAATCATGCATTGCAGGGAAGGTTCCCCTGCTCAAGTCATCACATGTCCAGGCCCGTCTGAAGTTTGCCAATGACCATCTGGATGATCCAGATAAGGCACGGGAGAAAGTCATGTGTTCATATGAGACCAAAGTAGAACTTCACTCATCGTGTTTGGAAGAAAAAGAAGGATGAGTTGCATCCCAAGAACACCATCCCTACTGTGAAGCATGGGGGTGATATTATCATGCTTTAGGGGTGCTTTTCTGCGAAGGGGACAGGACGACTGCATTGTATTAAGGAGAGGATGAATGGGGCCATTTATTGTGAGATTTTGAGCAACAACCTCCTTCCCTCAGTCAGAGCATTGAAGATGGGTCATGGCTGGGTCTTTAAACATGACAACGACCCGAAGCACACAGCCAGGATAACCAAGGAGCGGCTCCGTAAGAAGCATATCAAGGTTCTGGAGTGGCCTAGCCAGTCTCCAGACCTAAATCCAATAGAACATCTTTGGAGGGAGCTGAGACTCCATCTCGCTCAGCAACAGCCCCGAAACCTGACAGATCTAGAGGAGATCTGTGTGGCGGAATGGGCCAAAATCCCTGCTGCAGTGTCTGCAAACCTAGTCAAGAACTACAGGAAACGTTTGACCTCTGTGATTGCAAACAAAGGCGTCTGCACCAAATATTAACATTGATTTTCTCAGGTGTTCAAATACTTATGTTCAGCAGTGCAAGATAAATACATTCTTTAAACATCATACAATGTGATTTCCTGACTTTTATTTTATTTTATTCTGTCTCTCAGAGTGGGAATGCACATACAATGTGAGTTTCAGACCCCTCCATGATTTCTAAGTGGGAGAACTTGCAAAATCGTATCAGAATATATCATCTATTGAAGGTGGCCTAAATTGTTCTGCAAGACTATGTTCCCCAAAACAATTAGGTAAGTTGTAGTAGTCATTGGTTGGAAAGACTGTATGCAATTTTTATAATCGTATCAGAATGTATGATCCATTTGATCATAAGTTGGATTGAGCGAAGCGAGCTTTGTATGATAGATCCAAAGCTGCTTCGGTCAAACTTAGTTTGAATGCATTATGGAGATCCTTCTCCATATAGCATTCAAATGTATGGGCTCGGCAAGGTAAAATTCATCATCACCAAAGTCTCGGTACCAAAGCCGACTTCGGATTCAAGTTTTATAATAGGTTTCAAGTTTAAAAATCGAAGTCTGAAGTTATTCACCAAAGTCTCATGAGACTTCGGTGATAACAAATTTCACCTCAACGGAGCCCATACATTTGAATACTGCACGGACATCTTACTACAGCATTCAAACAATGTTTTGACCGAAGTGACTTCGGTCTATGATCCAAAGCTCGTTTCACAATGGCCATTCCATCAAGATGGTCAATGGTATTTATAACTGAGTATATGGCCACTATTATATTTGTACACTATATGTTTAAGATTGGACAGAATCCCTACCTGTACTGGACCAGAGTCTGGAGAACTAGTGGCATCCACATTTTTGGTCTCTTGCGGAGATGAAGATGAAATTCCCTGAGAGTCATTGCTTCTCTCTTGATCAGGGGACTCGTCATTGCTGCTCTCTTCTTCGAAAGCAAAGGCGTCCACAGGCTTGGAGTAATTGGCTGAACTGCCTGCAAGAAGAATAATATAATCAGGATCAACCCTCTCAAGCACTTAACTGGTAGTAGGGTATTCAAAACACTAAAGGTTATCATTGTGGAGTCCGATGACTGCAGAGAAATGCTACTACTGCTGGGATAAGATAGATACCTCTGACCTTAATCACTTTCCCTCGAGGCCTGATAAAATGTGATAACTGTGGATACTAAACAGCGCTCCTAATCTTGGAGCAGGTGCTACCGACCCAGATAAACTTCTCGTAAGTGACAGACAAATTGGAGGAAGTTATTTTTGTCATTGGAACGATGAGGTTCTCCTCTACCCTTCAAATGACATCTGTGACAAGAAACTGGGTGGTCACCATCGAAAAGTATAAAATCCAAGACTGATCTCACATACAGTACTATTCCTGAGGCCGTTTGGGAATTTCATCGGATTAAATCAACTTTTGTTTGTACTTTTAGCTTTAAAGTATTTGGATTGTTTTTAATTTTATTTTTTTAATACTTGTATCTGGAGATACATTTTGGGAAATGGGCTTCAAAAAGTTACATTTATTGTCATCTCAACCATGTAGACTTTCTTTTTTATGATTAGACACCTCCCGTATAGTAACTAAGTATGTCAAACCATGAATTCCAGTGCTACCAAAAACCTAGTAGTTCTCATCCACAGAAGTTTAGTCCACATCCTTTGTGACCACTATTGCAAAAGACTAAAATACGCACTTAACACGTTGTTTGAGTGTTATGATCAGATGCTAGCAGATAATTACTCATCCAATGATCTGCTCATCATAAGAGGGTGATAGGTATATAATCCAGTCACTGCCATCACTATTTTTGTTATAATATAGCTATGATCAGTCTAAAAATGGTTTCAAATGCCAAAAGTCCATACTAAGTGCAGGTTACAGCTCTCCAGGAAAGAATAATGAATTGTCAATTCATTACATTAGACACAACAACAGATTTGTTGGTCTGCTGGTGTAGACCACCATGTCAGGTAATTATTTGATCCACATTCTTCATAACTTTGTTGGTCCTCATCGAAGGATAGCTATGAGCACTGACAGGAAGCTTGTAAATGGGACTGTGATATAAGCCCTCAACTATGTGCCAGCTGAGAACGCAGACAAAGCTGCCCTTGGTTTGGAAAATATTAAGGTTTTGGCTTCTTCCACTTCACTCCAGTCAGAGAGAGATTACGTAAATAACTTGACTGCACTTTACAGTGTCTAAACATTTTATCTGAAAGAGGTTAAAGCCAGATGATCCTACTTTATAGGTTTGGACCAGTAAAGATTTAATACCACCGGGACACTTTTAAATCATTATTCTAAGAGAAATGCTGTTAACAGTCCAAACATCTTGATTACTCAGACTTATCGTCTTGAAGAAATCTACAACCTAATGCCAAACATCTCTATTATTCAACATAATAACAGTCCTGTGCCTATAGAGCATAGCACCTCCAGACTCCAAAGCACATTTCATGAGGCTTTGTGGTAGTAACTAAAACACAACCCCAACTGGATACCTATTGTGTCTAGAAGTCGTCAGCATGACCACTGGATTTCACAATACCAAGTTTTGGGATCTAGAAGCTTAATTTATAATAATATCTTTGGAGCACAAGGTGGGAGGTTTAGAACATGGACCATTAGTGGTTTCTCAGTGGACAGAAGAACAGAGCACTGGATTTCACAATACCAACTTTTGGGATCTAAAAGTTTAATTTATAATAAGATCTTTGGAACACGAGAAGGAAGGTTAAGAACGTGAACCATTAGTGGTTTCTCAGATGTCAAAAGAACAGATTTTGGAAACCTGTAACTTATCCTCAATTGAAACGTATGAAAATAGGTCTTTTTTTGGATGACTTGGTTGGAAAATTGGACAAGGAGAAACCAATGACAATTATGTTGCCATCCTGGGGTACTGCTGCGACGATCCCATTTAGCTTCATGAAAGTCTAGTTGGGAAACACCGGTCTAAGCAATGATTAGTCAACGCACACCAAGATAAAAAGAACCTGCTTACCTTTCATAGCCTCTTTCACAGTAGATTCAAGGGGAATTATATTCTTTTCCACAAGTTCTAAAGGGCCTGGTCTCAGGGCGATTCTTTCATTGAGGTCATCTGCAAGTCGAGCTCTTTTCAGTTTCATCTGGGCAGCTTGAGCCGACCCCTCAGCAGATGATTCTAGAAGGCAAAATTTAGCAAAGCTCAATAATGCAATACAACCCCATTCAATTGAGTTAGAGGGTTGTCCCATCTATATTTGGAGTAGAAAAATGTTGTAGAACATCTTTCTAATGTTAACAATGTGCATGTCAATTCTCTAAAATGGTCAATTATAATGTTATGCTATTTCAAAGGTTGATTGTTTAAATAAAAAATAACAATCTTATCTTGTATCTCAGATGAGAGTTGGGGGCGCTGTTAGGTTTGTGCCTACAGAAACTAGTTGTCACTGACAATAGTGGTGGGAAGTGGTACTGCAAGTTGGAAATGACAGGAAGGTTGGGAAGATTCTGTTTGCAAGGTAGATTTTCTCTATATATAATCCCCCCCCCCCCCCCATGTCTCAGCGCTTAATATTACATAATATGGTCTGATGTCCCAAATAAACTTCAGGCTTACCTTGTTGTGATATGTGCATATTAGTAGGGTCAGACGTTTCTGTCCTGCTTCTGACCTTGTGCTTCAAATATTCTTCACTCTACAAAAACAAAAAAATAAAATCAGAACAACTGTAAACTGCATTTAACAATACATGCCATGATACTGAAATACAGGTTGTGTGGAATCATCATGGAGGTTCTCCAAAGGATAGGTCATCAATATAAAAGACCTGAAAAACCCCTTTAGCTAGAAATCCTTCTTTTAATGTAATTTTTTATGCAAATGAGGGTGTACGTGCACCAAGGGGTGGGCCCTAGCCTCTCGATGCACCTTAACTCCTCTACTGTGCACTGGTGGCCACTCTCGCCTTCCTTTGATTGACAGCATCATCAGCATCCTCTCGCTTGGCACTGTAGTTCCATATATTTCACCATCGGCACATGCGCAGTACATCGGCTTCTGCTTGGTCCACCGTGTATATGACTAGTGTGCATGCGCCAATGATGGAGTGTATGGCGCAAGATTACAAGGCCAGGGGAGAGGATGCTGATGATGGCCGGTGTTGCTAACCAATGTGAGGGGGGTGTGACAGTCACTGCATAAAGGAGAAGTTGGAGCCGACTGACCCTTGGTGCACTTAAGCCCTTATTTGCACAAAGGATTTCTCCATAACAAAGGTCAGCTTTTAATCAGGATAAACCCTACCAGGCATTATGATCCTGCTGACAGACGCCCTTAAACATTAAATGGGTTATCACTTTTTGTCAGAAGGGTCATACTATAATAAGCTAATAGTAGGTTGTCCTCCTGCTTGGACCTTGAGTGATCATCTGTAAACTCTGTGTGACCTGGCAGCAAGTGCCACCACTGGAAAAAGGATGCATTACATAATTCCCATTGAACTCAACCTTCTGTCCATGTAAAGCATGGACACTAGTGGTCTTCCAGATGGAGAGACCATCTTCTCTGATTTTCAATTAGGGGACCCATCTACCATTTAAGAATGTCTCAATGTGAACATGGGTTTTCTAAACGGCAAACTGAGTTAATATTGAAGAGCAACATGAAGGCTCCAATTGACAGGTAGAACGACAGATACAAATTCCCAGGTCATAGATGTCACCCTAATGGTGTTGGCATACATCAATGATCTCATGGTTTCCCTTCGATGTAAAAACAAGCAGATCTGATCAAGAGAAGGAATGTATGGACCGAGTAACCCCGTAGTCTGCCCACCCATCAGACTTTGGATGCTGCTACTTCCTCAATGTAGAACCAGATACTTCCATGGTACATTTAATGTCATGGCATCTTGACAACTAATTGGCCACTATGGGGAAAAGTACAGTAAGTGAACACTGTTTACTTAAAAGAAGATCTACCTCAAAGTCTAGGAATGCTTATTGCTATGCAGAATGATAGTTTCAGGCCTCCCTTTGACAACTCTTCCTGTCCCTTGGTTCTGGCAGCTCAGTGTCATCAGAATATCATTAGGGCTCTTGGGACCTCGTGTTTCTGCTAAGACCCACAGTTCCCAGAAGAGGAATCATTAAACCTGCATTCTTACATTTCTTACAAGACATAGAGGAGCATTCAGTTTTTAGATCCAGTTACATCACATCTGATTTATGAAATAAGGTTTCTCTACCTTGGCTCGTTCCAAGTTTTTTCTTTGCTCCTGGAATGCAGCTGGACTTTTGAGGGCTACAACACAAACAGAGAATGAAGATGATTAGTATAAACCCGAATATTTATGTTTGTCCATCTGTGCTACTGAAGTAGTCATTGGCTCATAGTTGTAGGCCTAGATCATGGACCATCTGTGATGCCTGAAGGCTGACAACCATGCTGAATAATACTGTATGACTCCATAACCTTCATAATATAGCAACCATGACAAGCAGATGCATAAAATAGAACCCTTGTTCTCTTCTTGTATCTCCTTCAGCTTTATGCTGCCTAGCAACCATTTGTCTTTCTGCCTTGGTGACCACCTGGAGGTTCTGCAACAGATTATGGTATCTAGCTTGTCCCGATTAGAACATTGATCCAGGCTGGACACTTCCTCAGCAGCTGAGACTGAAGTGAAGTTGTATCCAAACAAAATGCTAAAATCTGTAGCATATGTAAGACTGAGGTGGCCAGTGTCCATTTAGACCCACCACATCTGGAAGCAATTCCTTATTTTCACTGACATGAGCTGAAATGTTTGCATGTAACAGACACAAGGAGAAGTTTGACAACAAAGATGTATTAGAGCCTATTCTGTCTATATATTAAATGCTTACCCGTATTCCTTCTGCCCCTATCCGACTCCACTCAAATTAAATAGCTGCCTGCTTTGAGAGAGTCATCATACTTACCTCCCAACACTCCTTCAAAGGTTCAGCAGGATCTGGTTTTACTTGACCATTAGATGCATTTTCTGGCAATCCAGCATTGAGACTATTTTTGGTGCATGGAAACTTACCAGGCACTCCAAACCATTGGATTCCAAAATATAGATACTCCAGCATCTCAATTAGGCTAGGTGTGGCACATAAATTGGAAGGTAGCAAAAAAAAAAAGAGGTCTCACACAATGCATCACTTCAGCATAATTGTTCCAGTCAGCTGGAAACTTTGGAAACAATTATTGCCATTGCTTAAGTAGTACCCTAGAGCAGAGAGTACTTTGAAATTTGGACATTTGTGGACATTTGCCTATATCCCCTATGCAAAGTTAAAACTTCTTACTTTTCTTCTCTTGAAAGGGTTAAATTACACTGTTTAACCCCATAGGGACACAGCCTTATTTCACCTTAAGGACCAGGCCATTTTTTGCAAATCTGACCAGTGTCACTTTAAGTGCACATAACTTTAAAACGCTTTGACTTATCCAGGCCGTTCTGAGATTGTTTTTTCGTCACATATTGTACTTCATGACAGTGGTAAAATGAAGTCAAAAAAATTATTTTTTTTGCACAAAATAATACCTAATTTACCCCAAAATTGCAAAAATTAGCAAATTTCAAAGTTTCAGTTTCTCTACTTCTGTAATACATAGTAATACCCCCAAAAATTGTGATGACTTTACATTCCCCATATGTCTACTTCATGTTTGTAGCATTTTGGGAATGATATTTTATTTTTTGGGGATGTTACAAGGCTTAGAAGTTTAGAAGCAAATTTTGAAATTTTTCAGAAATCTTCAAAATCCCACTTTTTATGGACCAGTTCAGGTTTGAAGTCATATTGTGAGGCTTAGATAATAGAAACCTCCCAAAAATGACCCCATCTAAGAAACTACACCCCTCAAGGTATTCAAAACTGATTTTACATACGTCGTTAACCCTTTAGGTGTTGCACAAAAGTTATTGGCAAATGGGGAAGAAATTTGAGAATTTCATTTTTTTGTCTAATTTTCCATTTTAACCCATTTTTTCCACTAACAAAGCAAGGGTTAACAGCCAAACAAGACTGTATCTTTATTTCCCTGACTCTGCCGTTTACAGAAACACCCAATATGTGGCCGTAAACTTCTGTACGGCCACACAGCGGGGCGTAGAGTGAAAGGTGCGCCGTATGGTTTTTGGAAGGCTGATTTTTATGGACTGGTTTATTTACACCATGTCCCATTTGAAGCCTCCTGATGCACCCCTGGAGTAGAAACTCCCTAAAAGTGACCCCATCTAAGAAAGTACACCCCTCAAGGTATTCAAAACTGATTTTATATACGTCGTTAACCCTTTAGGTGTTGCGCAAGAGTTATTGACAAATGGGGATGAAATTTGAGAATTAGATTTTTTTGTCTAATTTTCCATTTTAACCCATTTTTTCCACTAACAAAGCAAGGGTTAACAGACAAACAAGACTGTATCTTTATTGCCCTGACTCTGCCGTTTACAGAAACACCCAATATGTGGCCGTAAACTACTGTATGGCCACACAGCGGGGCATAGAGTGAAAGGTGCGCCGTTTGGTTTTTGGAGGGCTGATTTTTATGGACCGGTTTATTTACACCGTGTCCTGTTTCAACCCCCCTGATGCACCCCTGGAGTAGAAACTCCCTAAAAGTGACCCCATCTAAGAAAGTACACCCCTCAAGGTATTCAAAACTGATTTTATATACGTCGTTAACCCTTTAGGTGTTGCGCAAGAGTTATTGACAAATGGGGATGAAATTTGAGAATTAGATTTTTTTGTCTAATTTTCCATTTTAACCCATTTTTTCCACTAACAAAGCAAGGGTTAACAGCCAAACAAGACTGTATCTTTATTGCCCTGACTCTGCCGTTTACAGAAACACCCAATATGTGGCCGTAAACTACTGTACGGCCACACAGCGGGGCGTAGAGGGAAAGGTGCGCCGTTTGGTTTTTGGAGGGCTGATTTTTATGGACCGGTTTATTTACACCGTGTCCTGTTTCAACCCCCCTGATGCACCCCTGGAGTAGAAACTCCCTAAAAGTGACCCCATTTTGGAAACTATGGGATAAGGTGGCATTATTTGGGGGACTATTTTTAGGGTACATATGATTTTTGGTTGCTCTATATTACATTTTTGTGAGGCAAGGTTACCAAAAATTGAGATTCTGAAATTTCATCTCCATTTGCCATTAACTGTTGAGGAACACCTAAAGGGTTAATAAAGTTTGTATAATCAGTTTTGAATACCTTGAGGGGTGTAGTTTCTTAGATGGGGTCACTTTTAGGGAGTTTTTACTCTAGGGGGGCATCAGGGGGGCTTCAAAAGGGACATGGTGTCAATAAAAAAGGCCATCAAAATCGGCCTTCCAGAAACCATGTCGGTCCTTTCCTTTTGCGGCCTCCCTTTTACTGATACAGCAGTTTACGACCACAAATATGGCATTTCTGTAAACTGCAGTATCAGGGTAATAAATATTAACTTTTGTTTGGTTGTTAACCCTTGTTTTGTTACCGAAAAAAACGGATTGAAATGAAAAAGTGCCAAAAATTGAGTTTTTGGCACCGTTTTCATATTTTTTTTTTAACCGTGTTAATCTGGGGGGTTGGGTCATGGGATATTTTTATAGAGGAGATTCTTACGGACGCGGCGATACCTAATAAGTCTACTTTTTTTTATAATTATTTAGGTTTTTGACTATATTATCCTTTTTGATACCCAAACATTTTTTTGGTATCTCTAAAGTCTAGGTGTCATTTTTTTTATTTATTTTTTATCTGATTATCTTATGTGGGGGCTCATTTTTTGCGGGACTGAGCGGACGGTTTTTCTGGCACTATTTTGGGGGCTATATGACTTTTTGATCGCTTGCTATTAAATTTTTTGTTATGTTTGGTGACAAAAAAAAATCTTTTTTTGCACTTTTTTTTTTTTTTTTGGACCGTGTTAATCTGGGGGGGTTGGATCATGGGGTATTTTTATAGAGGAGATTATTACCGACGCGGCGATACCTAATATGTCTACTTTTAATAAATTATAGTTTTTTTGGGTGTCTCAAGTCTGAGAACCCTTTTTTTTTTTATCCCATGTCAGTCCTAAATTGGGATATAAATTTAGTACTCCATGGAAGTGTGATACTCCCTGAAGCAACCAATAATGCAGAGGCCCGGATGATCGGGGCACGTGTCACATTGAGTTGTGGTGTCCTTCCGTATCCCCCTCCTGTGACACACTCTGCACCTTTTTTGGGTTCGTCCCTTCTTTCCAGTATGGGGGACCACACCTGGAAAGTGTTGGCCAGGGACGATCCGGGCGCCTCCAGTTCCCGAGGTACTCCGGCCTGCTCTTTCCCGGTCCGAAAAGATCAGGTCTTTGAGGACTGCCTCATAGAATTGGAGGAATGTCCCTGTGCTGCCAGCGCTTCGGGATAGTACAAAAGAGTTGTACATGGCAACCTGCACCAAGTAGACCGCAACTTTTTTGTACCATGCCCGGGTTTTGCGCATGGCGTTATATGGCTTGAGGACTTGATCAGAGAGATCAACTCCTCCCATATACCGATTGTAGGCGACGATACAATCGGGCTTGAGGACCGTTGCCGCGGTACCTCGCACAGGGACAGGGGTGATGCCGTTACCATGAATTGTGGACAGCATAAGGACATCCCTCTTGTCCTTATACCTGACCAGCAACAGGTTTCCAGTGGTAAGGGCACTGGGTCTCACCCCTGGGGATAGGTACCTGGAGGGGGAGGGCAGGGAGGCCGCGTTGATTTTTCCGCACGGTCCCACAAGCGAACGTGGATCTGGCGGCAAGGGACTGGAACAAGGGGATACTGGTATAAAAGTTATCCACGTAAAGGTGGTAACCCTTATCCAGCAGTGGGAACATAAGGTCCCACACAAGTTTCCCGGTAACACCCAGAGTGGGGGGACATTCTGGGGGTTGAATCCGGGAATCTCGCCCCTCGTATATACGAAATTTGTAAGTGTACCCTGAGGTACTCTCACAAATTTTGTATAGCTTCACGCCATACCTCGCCCACTTGGAGGGCACATACTGGCGGAAAATGAGTCTCCCCTTGAACGCAATGAGAGACTCATCAACCGCGACCTCTCTTCCAGGTACATAGGCCTCCATGAATTTGGCCGCAAAGTGATCGATGACCGGCCGTATCTTGTACAGACGGTCATGGGCAGGATCACCTCGGGGGGGACATGCTGCATTATCGGAATAATGCAGACATTTCCGGATGGCCTCAAACCGGGAGCGTGTCATGGCTGTACTGTAAAGTGGGGCCTGGTATAGGACGTCCCCACTCCAGTACAGCCTGACACTGGGTTTTTTGACCAGGCCCATATGCAGCACGAGGCCCCAAAATGTCCTCATTTCGGCTGCACTGACCGGCGTCCAGCCACCGGGCCTGGCCAAAAAGGAGCCCGGGTGTTGAGCGACGAACTGTTGGGCGTACAGATTCGTCTGCTCCACCATCAGATTTACCAGTGGGTCACTGAAAAAATGACGAAAAAAGTCATATTCAGTGTAGCCCACTGTGGAAATCTGGATTCCTGATTGGCCTACAAAATCAGGAATCACGGGCTCGTATCGCTCTGGGCTACACCAGACAAATTCACCGGCAGGGTGCTCCGGTGGATTTAACTGGTGGGCCGGGAAACCAGTACGAGCCCCAGAGCTGCTCGTACTAGGCTGGGCCACAGGGTCCCTAACATGGCGGTCCCCTTGCTCCGCCTGGCGGCGTCTCCGCCGCCTTGGGGGCTCATCATCATCGCTAGATGATGAGGAGGATGCGGATGACAACAGGAATGTGGGGTCATCCTCATCCTCACTGGGACTCTCGGATTCGGAGGCAAGCTGGGCGTATGCCTCCTCGGCCGAGAACGTCCGGCGGGCCATAGGGGAGTGTGTGTCTGCGTGTATATGTGCGTGTGTGTAACTCTTTATTTTGTGTGCGTGTGTGTGGGGGCACGGGTGTTCACGAACTCACCCTAAAACTAAAAAAATAAAAAAATAAACTGACTAAAAAAAAGGCCAAAAAATGTGGAAAAAAAAATTCAAAACCGCTGATCAACCGTCCGAAGTTGATCAGCGGTGGGGTGTGCGATGCGCTAACAGTGGCCGGACACTAAGAGTGCCGGCCACAGTCAGCGTACACAAAAAAAAATAAAAAAATCCTGCACCCCAAAAAAGTGGGGGGGGGGGGAGGGGGGCAGAGGGGGGGGGGCAAGTGGCAGCACCCCTGGGGGTCTAGGGTCACACAGCTGTGCTGTGGACCCCAGACACCCTAACTAGGGTGATGCAATGAAAAGTGAAAAAAACTAACTTTCCCTTTTTTTCCCTGCCTAACCCAAACTTTCCCTAGCTGTCCCTATGTACCTGATGGGGGGTGCTGGTGGCAGAGATCGGGTCCTGGGGGCACAGATCGGGTGCAGGCAGCGGCAGCAGACACGTGCAGGCAGCTCCTCTCTCCTCCGGCTCCGGAACACAAAAGGAGGAGGAGAGGAGCGCCTGCCTCTTTTGAATCTGCCGCCGGACCGCCCACTGACCAATCAGAAAGCGATCCTGAGTGGTGATGTCACCATCACCACTCAGGATCTCTGGATGGTGATTGGTGGAGTGAAATCACACCACCATCACCATCCTGTTCCGGGTTATCGGGTCTTCAGAGACCCGAATAACCCGGAAACGCAGAAAACCGCAGGTCTGAATTGACCTGCGGTTTTCTGCGATCGCCGACATGGGGGGGTCACAGGACCCCCCGGCGCATTTGCCCCAGGTGCCTGCTCAATTATTTGAGCAGGCACCGGGTTCCGATCACCGCCCGCCGAGCGGCGGTGATCGGAACCATTCATGACGTACCGGTACGTCATGTGTCCTTAAGTACCAGGACATCATGACGTACCGGTACGTCATGTGTCCTTAAGAGGTTAATACTGTGTACCTGCATTTTATATGTTGTGATATATATATCCTGTTCACTATCACTGCATTTACATGGCTCAGTGGAAAAGGTTAATAAATACTGAGAGACTGTTAGGACTTTGATTGAGAAGCTGGTAATTTTCCACAGCTGCCATAGGGTTTGGAGGGAAAACCCAAGGCTTGTTTACCACCAAAAGCAGGCAGCCTAACCTTTTAAATGTCTGGTTTTAGCTCTGTTGTTATGTCTGGAAACTTACTTTTGTCTGGAAAACTTGCTGTATCATTGCCATTGATTATCATTGAAGCTCTAATGTAAGTCTATGACAGACGGGAGCTGAAACAATGTATTTGTTTGTGTCGAGTTTCCCCACTCCACTCCTCCTGCTAGAAGGTTCTAGTCTAGCAAAAACTGTATATAAGAGGAGCAGTCAGAGCCCCTAGTGTTCTGCAGTTAGGGACCATGCTTGGAAGAGGAGACTTTGCCAGACTGAGTGACCAGAAGAAGACGCTGAGATGGGTATATGCTGCCACAGACCCTGGATCACCAGCCTTCTGAAGAGAAAGCTCAGGCCTTTCCTCAGCATCAATCCCTTCTTCTGCCAGGGAGGAGACTGGAGAAGCCAGCCCAATTCTTTGCCTGTATTGTTTTGTACCTGAATCCCTCCAGTAAAGAAGCAGACTGGTTACTGCAGATCCTGAATCTCTGGACTTAATTCCCATTGGGGTGCACCACGCCTTACCATCCTTTCCAGGGAGCAGCAACACGTGGTGACACCTCTACGGTGTCTGGGGGAACCAGGGGAACCTTGGGGCGCATCCCCAAACCCTGCCACTGCACTTATAGTATCAATGAGCTAGTCTGGCCTTAAGTAAGCTCCAGAAGTTGTTGGTCTATACCTAAAGTTTGACACTAGAAACTACTGGACTATATCTAAACTTAGTCACCATAAGTTGGTTAACTAGACTTAAAGTTAGTCATCAGAAGTTGGTGGACTTTACCTGAAGTAAGACACCTTAATTTGGTGTACTATACCTAAAGTTACCCATACCTAAAGTTAGATACTGTAGGTTGGTGCACTATTCTTAAAGTTAGGCACCAATTATTGTTGGACTGTATGTAAGGATAGGGACCAGAAGTTGTTGGGCTATGATTCTAAGATTAGTCATCAGAAGTTGGTGGACTATATTAACAGTTAAAGGTTGGTGAACTATACCTGGTTAGACACTGGAGTTTGTTGGACTATACAGTACCTAAAGTTAGATAACAAAAGTTGTTGTATAATACCTAAATTTAGCCACCAGATATTGGTGAACTATTACTAAAGTTGGACAGCGGATGATGCTGGACTATACCTAAAGTTAATGGACTAGACGTAAAGTTAGGTACCAGAAGCTTCTGCACCATACATTAAGTTAGACACCATATGTTGGTGGACTATACCTAAAGTTATTCACCAGAATGGTGAACTATACCTAATGTTAGGCACCACAAGTTGGTGGACTATACCTAACATTAGATGTTAGAAGTGTGTTAGATACCAGAAGCTTCTGTTAGACAGCAGAAGTTGGTAGACAGTACCTAAAGTTAGGCACTAGAAGTTGCTGGACTTTACCTAAAGTTAGTCACCAAAAGTTGGTGGACTATAGTTACAGTTAAACACCGGATGTTGGTGAACAATACCTAATGTTATGCACCAGATATTGGTGAATTATACCTGAAGTTTGGTACCAGATACCGGTTATACCTAAACATAGATATTACCAATTAGTGGACTATTCCTAAAATTAGGTACCAGAAGCTGCTGGACTATAATGAAAGGCAGCAAAAGTTGGTGGACTATACCTAAAGTTAGACAGCAGATGTTGGTGGACTATGCATAAAGTTAGGCACTAGAAGCTGCTGGACTATACCTAATGTTATACACCAGTTGTTGTCCTATACCTAAAATTAAACACCAGAAGTTGTGTACTATACCAAAAGTTAGGCAGTCGAGATTAGTGGGCTATGTAAAGGCAAGTTTACACAGCCCAATTGAGCAAGCTCTCCTTCCCAACAACTGAAACAATCCTCTCCATTGTATGGGGACGAGCGATGGTTACTGCCCAATGAATTTGCTGATACAAATTCATTGTTTCTGGGCAGCAGAGTGCCTTCAAGCGATAATTTAGGTGTTCACATCACAGACTCACAGTTTCATGATTGGTGGCCCCTTTACATGGGCAGATTATCAGTAATGAGCGTTAATTTGAAAGTTCATCCCTAATAATCTGACCACAATCGGGCATTGTAAATTGCCCTTTACAGTTCAATCCTATGGTAGATATCAGGGGGGAGATTTATCTCCCTTCTACGCCACTTTACGAATGTTAAATACCATTGTGACTAAATTTATTCACCTTCCCACTTTCTGAAAAGGGGGCATTGTGAGAAAGAAACGTGTGCAGGGCCATTGGCACACTTATCATTTAGGTCAGTTTTTTGGCATAAATAACAACTGAAATCAGTAGACTTCGATACGGTGCAGGGAAGCACCTCATCATAAATTAAATGCATCCTACAGCATTGCTGGGGAGATCAAGGCCCACGTGACAAATGTTCTGAAATTGTCCTCAGTTTTCTATTTTATTTTGCAGTTTGCTTGTTGGGGGTTTAATGTCCAATGGGACAATATAGGCCTAATATACTCACGAGACATGAGGCCATGATCCACCAGATGTTGTCGGTTTCTTCTCTGCTGAAGTCGCAACTGTAAAACTGTTAGAAGAAGAACATGAGGAATGAAGCCTTCTTGGTCATGAACAAGACCAAATGTCTCCAGTGAGAACTCATGCACTTTCTCTTCTACTTTAGATGTCTTTCATTGACATAGTAGGGTTAGACATCATAAATCTGTTGGTTAACAGGGTTAATGGTGGGGTCAAACCTCATGCACAACAAAATCACTAAGGATCACACCAAGACTGGAAAAATTATTGGTTTGAGTAGACAAGTGAATGCGAAGTATATCTTCTTTCTATCACGTGGAATCTATTTGCTATAGTCAAAAAAATGTTTGAATCTAAAACAAAAATGTGTAGTTTCTGAACCAGGGCAAGATTTCCTGGTATTTTGGGCCTACTTTTGTCCAAAACAAGATTATGAGGAGAACCAGACTAGGAGGTTCTTTAAGATGCTTCTTTAGAAGTTTTGTTGGTTTCACCTGGATTGTGCTGATTGCTTGAACTCATTGAGAGTTCCACCTCATAAACAATACTGAAAAACTATCTTCTGACATCTCAAGGGTTGTTTCTCCTTTACTTATTAAAGTTCTTTCAAGCCCCAATGATGGCGGGTGATCTGTGGCCATCACCTATCATAATGCTAGGTACGCTATTAATGACAAGGCTTCAGCTTACAACACAAAAGTCACAGGGGCAGGTAGTCACGTGCGGAGTAGTCGAGTAGATCATTAACTTCCAAGGCTTTAAGTTGCCTTCTGTGTCTTCAAAGGAATCGTTCTTTGTATCTAACTAAGAACAGATGAATGTAAAGTGGTGACAGCTGCAGAAACTGTACACGTGAAGTAGCAGAAGTCATACAAATAATAGGTTTAGTAGTGATGGAGAACAGTAGGTTCCAAGAGGGGTGTGCAGAAGACCATATATCGAGGAGGGGAAAAATTCTTCTCAGCAAGACCAAAGTGTAATGGGACCAACAAACAGTAGTTGGGACAACTGTGGATAATGGATCAAACTTGCCTGCTGGCAGTGTCAGAACCTATTGTCCATGCTACATTATCAAAGGTAAGTCTTCTGCTGCAGGAGAAGACCAGATGTTACCACAAGCTTATTTAGAGATTTTGATCAAGGGCATTATAGTATTTGTCCTACAGATGAGATTGATTTTCACTACTTCCTGTAGGCGTATGGTGACCACCTGCATATTGTATATTATAAGACGTTATCATTGTTCACATAAGGAATCATAATACACACAACTCAGAAATATGGAGAAAATCTGTCCGGATTGTACAAACACGATGTACAGACTAATAGTAAACATGAGACGCACAGTGTAGAGCGAAACATTCCCAAATACAACATCATGACGCCCAGGTTATACCAGCTGTACATGTATATTTATATACAGGAGATACCCAGGTTATACCAGCTGTACATGTATATTTATATACAGGAGATACCCAGGTTATACCAGCTGTACATATATATTTATATACAGGAGATACCCAGGTTATACCAGCATACTCCATATCACTGTATACAAGAAGATGTATAACTTATACCAGCTGTACATATATAATTATATACAGGAGATACCCAGGTTATACCAGCATGGTCCATATCACTATATACAAGAAGATGTATAACGTATACCAGCTGTACATATATAATTATATACAGGAGATGCCCAGGTTATACCAGCATGCTCCATATCACTATATACAAGGCGATGTATAACTTATACCAGCTGTACATATATAATTATATACCGGAGATACCCAGGTTATACCAGCTGTACATATATAATTATATACAGGAGATACCCAGGTTATACCAGCTGTACATATATAATTATATACAAGAGATACCCAGGTTATACCAGCATGGTCCATATCACTATATACAAGAAGATGTATAACTTATACCAGCTGTACATATATAATTATATACAGGAGATACCCAGGTTATACCAGCTGTACATATATAATTATATACCGGAGATACCCAGGTTATACCAGCATGCTCCATATCACTATATACAAGAAGATGTATAACTTATACCAGCTGTACATATATAATTATATACAGGAGATGCCCAGGTTATACCAGCATGCTCCATATCACTATATACAAGAAGATGTATAACTTATACCAGCTGTACATATATAATTATATACAGGAGATGCCCAGGTTATACCAGCATGGTCCGTATCACTATATACAGGAAGATGTATAACTTATACCAGCTGTACATATATAATTATATACAGGAGATGCCCAGGTTATACCAGCATGCTCCATATCACTATATACAGGAAGATGTATAACTTATACCAGCTGTACATATATAATTATATACAGGAGATGCCCAGGTTATACCAGCATGCTCCATATCACTATATACAGAAGATGTATAACTTATACCATCTGTACATATATAATTATATACAGGAGATACCCAGGTTATACCAGCATGCTCCATATCACTATATACAAGAAGATGTATAACTTATACCAGCTGTACATATATAATTATATACAGGAGATACCCAGGTTATACCAGCATGGTCCATATCACTATATACAAGATGATGTATAACTTATACCAGCTGTACATATATAATTATATACAGGAGATACCCAGGTTATACCAGCATGCTCCATATCACTGTATACAAGAAGATGTATAACTTATACCAGCTGTACATATATAATTATATACAGGAGATGCCCAGGTTATACCATCATGCTCCATATCACTATATACAAGAAGATGTATAACTTATACCAGCTGTACATATATAATTATATACAGGAGATGCCCAGGTTATACCAGCATGCTCCATATCACTGTATACAAGAAGATGTATAACTTATACCAGCTGTGCATATATAATTATATACAGGAGATGCCCAGGTTATACCAGCTGTACATATATAATTATATACAGGAGATGCCCAGGTTACACCAGCATGGTCCATATCACTATATACAAGAAGATGTATAACTTATACCAGCTGCACATATATAATTATATACAGGGGATACCCAGGTTATACCAGCATGCTCCATATCACTATATACAGGAAGATGTATAACTTATACCAGCTGTACATATATAATTATATACAGGAGATGCCCAGGTTATACCAGCATGCTCCATATCACTGTATACAAGAAGATGTATAACTTATACCAGCTGTACATATATAATTATATACAGGAGATGCCCAGGTTATACCAGCTGTACATATATAATTATATACAGGAGATGCCCAGGTTACACCAGCATGGTCCATATCACTATATACAAGAAGATGTATAACTTATACCAGCTGTACATATATAATTATATACAGGAGATACCCAGGTTATACCAGCATGCTCCATATCACTGTATACAAGAAGATGTATAACTTATACCAGCTGTACATATATAATTATATACAGGAGATGCCCAGGTTATACCAGCTGTACATATATAATTATATACAGGAGATGCCCAGGTTATACCAGCACGCTCCATATCACTGTATACAAGAAGATGTATAACTTATACCAGCTGTACATATATAATTATATACAGGAGATGCCCAGGTTATACCAGCTGTACATATATAATTATATACAGGAGATACCCAGGTTATACCAGCTGTACATATATAATTATATACAGGAGATACCCAGGTTATACCAGCATGCTCCATATCACTGTATACAAGAAGATGTATAACTTATACCAGCTGTACATATATAATTATATACAGGAGATGCCCAGGTTATACCAGCAAGCTCCATATCACTATATACAAGAAGATGTATAACTTATACCAGCTGTACATATATAATTATATACAGGAGATGCCCAGGTTATACCAGCTGTACATATATAATTATATACAGGAGATGCCCAGGTTATACCAGCATGCTCCATATCACTATATTCAAGATGATGTAAACTTATACCAGCTGTACATATATAATTATATACAGGAGATGCCCAGGTTATACCAGCTGTACATATATAATTATATACAGGAGATACCTAGGTTATACCAGCATGCTCCATATCACTATATACAAGAAGATGTATAACTTATACCAGCTGTACATATATAATTATATACAGGGGATACCCAGGTTATACCAGCTGTACATATATAATTATATACAGGAGATACCCAGGTTATACCAGCATGCTCCATATCACTATATACAAGATGATGTATAACTTATACCAGCTGTACATATATAATTATATACAGGAGATGCCCAGGTTATACCAGCATGGTCCATATCACTATATACAAGAAGATGTATAACTTATACCAGCTGTACATATATAATTATATACAGGAGATGCCCAGGTTATACCAGCTGTACATATATAATTATATACAGGAGATACCCAGGTTATACCAGCATGGTCCATATCACTATATACAAGAAGATGTATAACTTATACCAGCTGTACATATATAATTATATACAGGAGATACCCAGGTTATACCAGCATGCTCCATATCACTATATACAAGAAGACGTATAACTTATACCAGCTGTACATATATAATTATATACAGGAGATACCCAGGTTATACCAGCATGGTCCATATCACTATATACAAGAAGATGTAGAACTTATACCAGCTGTACATATATAATTATATACAGGAGATGCCCAGGTTATACCAGCTGTACATATATAATTATATACAGGAGATGCCCAGGTTACACCAGCATGCTCCATATCACTATATACAAGAAGATGTATAACTTATACCAGCTGTACATATATAATTATATACAGGAGATGCCCAGGTTATACCAGCTGTACATATATAATTATATACAGGAGATGCCCAGGTTATACCAGCTGTACATATATAATTATATACAGGAGATACCCAGGTTATACCAGCTGTACATATATAATTATATACAGGAGATGCCCAGGTTATACCAGCTGTACATATATAATCATATACAGGAGATGCCCAGGTTATACCAGCTGTACATATAGAATTATATACAGGAGATACCCAGGTTATACCAGCTGTAGATATATAATTATATACAGGAGATGCCCAGGTTATACCAGCATGGTCCATATCACTATATACAAGAAGATGTATAACTTATACCAGCTGCACATATATAATTATATACAGGAGATGCCCAGGTTACACCAGCATGCTCCATATCACTATATACAAGAAGATGTATAACTTATACCAGCTGTACATGTATAATTATATACAGGAGATACCCAGGTTATACCAGCTGTACATATATAATTATATACAGGAGATACCCAGGTTATACCAGCATGGTCCATATCACTATATACAGAAGATGTATAACTTATACCAGCTGTACATATATAATTATATACAGGAGATGCCCAGGTTATACCAGCTGTACATATATAATTATATACAGGAGATGCCCAGGTTATACCAGCATGCTCCATATCACTATATACAAGAAGATGTAGAACTTATACCAGCTGTACATATATAATTATATACAGGAGATACCCAGGTTATACCAGCTGTACATATATAATTATATACAGGAGATGCCCAGGTTATACCAGCTGTACATATATAATTATATACAGGAGATGCCCAGGTTATACCAGCATGCTCCATATCACTATATACAGGAAGATGTAGAACTTATACCAGCTGTACATATATAATTATATACAGGAGATACCCAGGTTATACCAGCTGTACATATATAATTATATACAGGAGATACCCAGGTTATACCAGCACGCTCCATATCACTATATACAGGAAGATGTAGAACTTATACCAGCTGTAGATATATATACATGGATTTTCGGTTGCCTCCTTAATCTTGCTCACTATTCAGGATTCCAGGGAAACCTCAAGAAAAGAAAGGTGATGAAGCTTGATGGACCTTGTCACCTGAACCCCTCCTCCAGCTCTGCTCCACAACCATCACGAAAGGAAAGAGTGGATGATGATACATCCTGTAAAGCCTATAAACAAGCAAATGAGAGGTTCTCATGGAGATGCCTTCTCATCAGTGGTGGGCTATCTGTGCTGAATTATTGAAAGATCAATGCTGCCCAAAAAATGGCCAAGATGACAGCATGGAGACAAGCTATCAGGTCGCCTCAACGTGTTTAGATTCTTTTACTGGAGATAATGGTTTATTTACAGCAGTAGATCATTCATAATCTCTGGGATGTTGATGGGATTGTATACACAGTGATGTCAACCATCAGACGTGTCAGAGTGACCCTGCTAGGGGGATGTTTCTGCAGTGACAGGATGGTCTGATGATGAGGAACTCAACTATATGGAATGCGACCAGAGATAAGGAGCCGTGGTCCTACCTACTCTACCATATTTGAGATGGTTTATTCAAGATTTATTATCGAATGGTTCTTCTAGAATCTAGATGATTCCATAATGGAGGATGGTGTCACGTGTAGGAAAGATGAGGTCAATGTGGACTCTTTGGGTAGAATCGTAAAGCAATTATCATAGAGATCACATATGAGGCTCAGAAATGCCAATGTCACACATGATGGGCTTAGATACACTAGTTAAGCAGATGGTATCACACTAAATAGAATTAGATACAAGGCTCAGCAGAAAGTCCCTCAGGATAGGCTTAGGGTACTTTCACACTAGCGTTAAAAGACTCCGGCAGGCAGTTCCATTGCCGGAACTGCCTGCCCAATCCAGAAATCTGTATGAAACCGATATCTTTTTTTCCAGATCCGTTAGACTTATGCATTGAAATACCGGATCCGACTTTCCAGTAACATCCGGAATAACGGATCCGGTATTAAATATTTTCAAAGCTAGAAAGAACTGCGCATGTGCAGACTGAAAAACCGGATCCGGCAATTTCCAGCACTTGGTACCGGATTCGGCATTAATACATTTCAATGGAAATACTGGATCCGCCAAGTGCGGTAGTGTTCTGGGATTTAGTCCAGAAAAAATACCGCAGCATGTAGCAGTATTTTGTCCTGTCAAATACCGTACAAGGGACAGAACGGAAGACATCCTGATGCATACTGAAGGGATTGCTTTCCATTCAAAATGCATTAGAATAAAACCGATGCGTTTTTTTCCGGTATTGAGACCAATTTCCAGATTTCAATACCGGAAAAGAATAACGCTAGTGTGAATGTACCCTTAGATAGAAGGCAATAAACAGAACGTAAATCCATAACTGAATCAAACCCTGCAGACGTGGCTAATGAATTCAAGAAGCAGATATGAGATATTCACTATACTTTTCATACAGGAATACTCTAACTACTATAATACTGCCTCCTATGTACAAGAATATAACTATTATAATACTGCTCCTATGTACAAGAATAGAACTACTATAATACTGCTCCCTATGTACAAGAATATAACTACTATAATACTGCCTCCTATGTACAAGAATATAACTACTATAATACTGCTCCTATGTACAAGAATAGAACTACTATAATACTGCTCCTATGTACAAGAATATAACTACTATAATACTGCTCCTATGTACAAGAATATAACTACTATAATACTGCCTCCTATGTACAAGAATGTAACTACTATAATACTGCCCCTATGTACAAGAATATAACTACTATAATACTGCCTCCTATGTACAAGAATATAACTACTATAATACTGCTCCTATATACAAGAATATAACTACTATAATACTGCCTCCTATGTACAAGAATATAACTACTATAATACTGCTCCTATGTACAAGAATATAACTACTATAATACTACAGTGTAATGTATACTGATTGTTGAGCAGCCCCCCTTGGATCCTCCCGCAGTCGGCCTCTGCCCTCAGTCACGGTATATACAGGGGACATGTGGCGTACAGGTGGCAGATGTTGTTAATTTCTGCAGCGTTGCATTTCGGATGTTTTTCTGTATTTTATGCCGTGTCAGTTAGAACTATATGGCGGTGGCACCAGCAGTGGCGGCGTGCGCTGGATCTGGGGGTCTGTGGCCGCCCGCCCTGCAGAGCTGGGATCTGCACTGAGCTGTTGAGCAAGCGGTCAGGCTGATGTAGAAACGCGCGAGCGCTCACAGCTGAGGGCTCGTGTGGTAACAGTCGCACAATGTAACGGCGCTCGCTGCACGGAAGGAAGTCAGGAGATTAGTCAGCAGAGGATTCAGATCCTCAGGTGTGAGCCAGCAGAGCTGACGATCTAGTAAGCCTCAGCTAGGGCGATCAGCGAGGCAAAGGTTCCGTTTACTGCCCCTCCCTGTATCCACGTGCCCCGATAAAGTGGCTTATTGGTGGCCCCTGGAAGTGGCTCCGAGGACAAGTGCCCCGCTGCCTCCTCCCTGCCCCGACACCTCACCATACAGGTGGCTTCATGGTTTACCCCACCGCGATTAAGTATCACGTATGTTACTGACAAGAGCGAGGCACCAGTGTATGTGCAGTACACTGAAGGAGGCATGAGGCACCAGTGTATGTACAGTACACTAAAGGAGGCATGAGGCACCAGTGTATGTGCAGTACACTAAAGGAGGCATGAGGCACCAGTGTATGTGCAGTACACTGAAGAAGGCATGAGGTACCTATGTACAGTACACTGAAGGAGGCATGAAGCACCTATGTGCAGTACACTGAAGGAGGCATGAGGCACCAGTGTATGTGCAGTACACTGAAGGAGGCATGAGGCACCAGTGTATGTGCAGTACACTGAAGAAGGCATGAGGTACCTATGTACAGTACACTGAAGAAGGCATGAGGTACCTATGTACAGTACACTGAAGGAGGCATGAGGCACCTATGTGCAGTACACTGAAGGAGGCATGAGGCACCAGTGTATGTGCAGTACACTGAAGGAGGCATGAGGCACCAGTGTATGTGCAGTACACTAAAGGAGGCATGAGGCACCAGTGTATGTGCAGTAGACTAAAGGAGGCATGAGGTACCAGTGTATGTGCAGTACACTGAAGGAGGCATGAGGTACCTATGTACAGTACACTGAAGAAGGCATGAGGTACCTATGTACAGTACACTGAAGGAGGCATGAGGCACCAGTGTATGTGCAGTAGACTAAAGGAGGCATGAGGCACCAGTGTATGTGCAGTACACTGAAGAAGGCATGAGGTACCTATGTACAGTACACTGAAGAAGGCATGAGGTACCTATGTACAGTACACTGAAGGAGGCATGAGGCACCTATGTGCAGTACACTGAAGGAGGCATGAGGCACCAGTGTATGTGCAGTACACTGAAGGAGGCATGAGGCACCTATGTACAGTACACTGAAGAAGGCATGAGGCACCTATGTGCAGTACACTGAAGGAGGCATGAGGTACCGATGTGCAGTACACTGAAGGAGGCATGAGGCACCTATGTGCAGTACACTGAAGGAGGCATGAGGTACCTATGTGCAGTACACTGAAGCAGGCATGAGGCACCTATGTGCAGTACACTGAAGGATTCATGAGGTACCTATGTGCAGTACACTGAAGGAGGCATGAGGCACCTATGTGCAGTACACTGAAGGAGGCATGAGGTACCTATGTGCAGTACACTGAAGGAGGCATGAGGTACCTATGTGCAGTACACTGAAGGAGACATGAGGCACCTATGTGCAGTACACTGAAGGAGGCATAAGACACCTATATAGAGTACACTGAAGGAGGCATGAAGCACCTATGTGCAGTACACTGAAGGGGGCATGAGGCACCAATATATGCTGAAGGAGACATGAGGCACAGATTAAATTTACTGCATATACCTCACTACTTATACTACGATGAGGCATTTGGTAAGCTGACCACATCTTTTGCACATATTTTAGTCACCTGAGGATTGAGGTATGATGCACCTCCTGCCTCCACAACCAGCTGCTAACTACAGATACCTAATGACCCATTTAAATGAGTTCCTAAAGCAATATCAAATCCTATCTGAGGGGGCAGAGTGTCCGGCAAGGGGAGGGGGTGTCCGGCGGGGGAGGTCGGGGTGGTGTCTGGCGAGGGGAGGGGGTGTCCAGCGGGGGAGGTCGGGGTGGTGTCCGGCGAGAGGAGGGGGTGTCCGGTGGGGGAGGTCGGGGTGGTGTCCGGCGAGGAGAGGGGGTGTCCGGCGGGGGAGGTCGGGGTGGTGTCCGGCGAGGGGAGGGGGTGTCCAGCGGGGGAGGTCGGGGTGGTGTCCGGCGAGAGGAGGGGGTGTCCGGTGGGGGAGGTCGGGGTGGTGTCCGGCGAGGAGAGGGGGTGTCCGGCGGGGGAGGTCGGGGTGGTGTCCGGCGAGGGGAGGGGGTGTCCAGCGGGGGAGGACGGGGTGGTGTCTGGCGAGAGGAGGGGGTGTCCAGCTGGGGAGGGGGTGTCCGGCGGGGGAGGTCCGGGTGGTGTCTGGCGAGGGGAGGGGGTGTCCGGCGAGGGAAGGGGGTGTCCGGCAGGGGAGGTCGGGGTGGTGTCCGGTGAGGGGAGGGGGTTGTCTATATTTGCTGACATCTTTGAGGCCCCCGGAGTCACCCTGGGACGTGTTGTGCTCGGTCACCTAAGTTGAATGTTCTTCACAGAAGACAAGAAACATTTTGCAATCGAGAAGCCATAAAATGCATCGACTCAGGAATTTCATCATTTTAAGGGTCTCTCCAGGAACACAAAGTCTCTGACTCAATCTACTGATCTAGTAGTGTGGACCCCTGACATTGACCTGGGGACTTCTTCTGCGGGGGGCAGCTCTGTTTTTAATGCATATCTTCTGTTGGATTGATTGATAATGTCTGGTCTATATGAACAGTGACGCCCATAGAGAAACATCTTGACCAGTGATCATACAGAGTAGACCTAAGCAGTTGATCCAGCATTGGATTGTTTTTTGACCATAACTGTATCCTGCTGGATCGATAGGTCCAGACCAGACACGACCAATGTAAAACAGAAAAGATGACAATCAGACATAACCAATCAATCATAAAAAATAACATTCAATTACTTGTCTTAACCGACATATTCTCCACCCTCCTTCCAGCCACATTCACAACCATCCTGATCCAGTTAGCCGAGAGCCTATCCACCGATGAGAGGATCCTACCAAACAGCATCCCATATCTCAGCTCCCAGGACTCCTCTGTGTTTGACGTGGTGTGAAGAGAGATACTGGGGCTAAGTGCGGATATTCCAGAATTTTTCGGCTTTGTGTAGAGTTACCCTTTAATTGATAAAATTATGGTAAATTTAAAGGGGGTGTCCATTTTTGGACTCACTGTTCCGGCAGTGCTGGGAATGTTGTCCCCAGAATCCCAGTAACCAGTTTTGGAGAGATGACCCTCTATTGATCGGCTGAAGAGTCACCAGAGCCTCCAACCTCAACAACCTCGGTGACAACAGACAATAGGAAAACACTATCTGTATTTAAAGGGCCAGCGCATGTGGCAGTAGATGGAGTCTGGCTATAGCGGTCATGCCCGCTCCCTCCACTAGGGGGCAGTGTTGCTCTTGGAGATTCCTAGTCCTGGTCCCTGGGTAATGTTGCAGGCGCAGCTGATAGCGCAGGCAGCCGGAGTGACAGGAAACAGCGTCGCCTTATCCAACTGTCACCTTAATGGTTGTCACCGAGCCGGGGCCTGATAAGAAGCCTCTCCAACCTCAAGAACATTCCAGAGCCAAAGACGTCCAGGTGGCTATTTTTATGGTTATGGTAGGGCGGGCGACATGTCGCTGTATCGGACACGGTAATCACGGCGCGGTATAAAAGGCAGGTTAACGCCAGTATGGGGATCAGTGCCATTAATTAGAATAAATATTAATTATTAGTTGCAAAACGAGGAATAGAATTCCGGTGTCAGTTTGTTATTCCATTAGGCCAAAGATTCGACCATCTGCAGAGAGTACAACTCCCCAAATGCCCTCACAGGCTGCTAGGAGTTGTAGTCCACTGGCAGCATTAACACAGCAGAGCCTAGTCACTATTGCACTCCATGCACTGGTTCATTGCAGTAGATTAGGGGTTAATTCCCAAGGTCAATTGTTTAACCCCTGGCGTGTGGCTGTGTCCAGGGTTATGAGTGACACGCGGGGTCAATACACAGAGAGCCAATCAGGGCACAGCAAACGGTCACATTGTATGTAGACAGCTATGTGGATGTCAGTGGAGAGGAGTTTGTCACCACATATTGATACCTGGGGTCTTCCATAAGACTGCATTGTACTCAGTAAATAACATGTTCAGCACTGCTACATCACTAACAGCATACCTTGCTCCGATCTGCTACATCTGACAAACTCACCTCTGCTTCATCATTTATATAGCATCTAAATATAGCTGAAGAATACACTGACTGCTCTGCACCTGTAAGGGATGCTGACCGCTCTGCACCTGCAGGGGACACTGACCGTTCCACAGCTGTAAAATACACTGACTGCTCTGCACCTGCAGGGGACACCCACCGCTCCGCACCTGCAGGGGACACTGATTGCTCCGCACCTGCAGGGGACACTGATTGCTCCTCACCTGCAGGTGACACTGAGCGCTCCACAGCTGCAGAATACACGGACTGCTTTCGAGCTGCAGAATACACCAACCTCTCTGCATCTGTAGGGGACACCCACCGCTCCGCACCTGCAGGGAACACTGAGCGCTCCGCAGCTGCAGGGGACACTGAGCGCTCTGCACCTGCAGGGGACACTGATTGCTCCTCACCTGCAGGGGACACTGAGCGCTCTGCACCTGCAGGGGACACTGATTGCTCCTCACCTGCAGGTGACACTGAGCGCTCCGCAGCTGCAGAATACACGGACTGCTTTCGAGCTGCAGAATACACCAACCTCTCTGCATCTGTAGGGGACACCCACCGCTCCGCACCTGCAGGGAACACTGAGCGCTCCGCAGCTGCAGGGGACACTGAGCGCTCTGCACCTGCAGGGGACACTGATTGCTCCTCACCTGCAGGGGACACTGAGCGCTCCGCAGCTGCAGGGGACACGGACTGCTTTCGAGCTGCAGAATACACCAACCTCTCTGCATCTGTAGGGGACACCCACCACTCCGCACCTGCAGGGAACACTGAGCGCTCCGCAGCTGCAGGGGACACTGAGCGCTCTGCACCTGCAGGGGACACTGATTGCTCCTCACCTGCAGGGGACACTGAGCGCTCCGCAGCTGCAGGGGACACGGACTGCTTTCGAGCTGCAGAATACACCAACCTCTCTGCATCTGTAGGGGACACCCACCGCTCCGCACCTGCAGGGAACACTGAGCGCTCCGCAGCTGCAGGGGACACTGAGCGCTCTGAACCTGCAGGGGACACTGATTGCTCCTCACCTGCAGGGGACACTGAGCGCTCCGCAGCTGCAGGGGACACGGACTGCTTTCGAGCTGCAGAATACACCAACCTCTCTGCATCTGTAGGGGACACCCACCGCTCCGCACCTGCAGAGGACACTGAGAGCTCCGCAGCTGCAGGGGACACTGAGCGCTCTGCACCTGCAGGGGACACTGATTGCTCCTCACCTGCAGGGGACACTGAGCGCTCCGCAGCTGCAGGGGACACTGAGCGCTCCGCAGCTGCAGGGGACACTGAGCGCTCCGCAGCTGCAGAGGACACGGACTGCTTTCGAGCTGCAGAATACACCAACCTCTCTGCATCTGTAGGGGACACTGACCGCTCTGCACCTGCAGGGGACACTGGCCGCTATGCAGCTGCAAAAAAAACCACTGACCGCTCAGCATCTCGAGGGGATACTGACTGCTCTGCATCTGCAGGGTATACTGACTGCTCTGCACCTCCAGTGAACACTGACTGCTCCGCAGCTGCAGAATACACTGACCACTCTGCACCTACAGGGTACACTGACTGCTCTGCACCTGCAGTGAACACTGACTGCTCCGCAGCTGCAGAATACACTGACCACTCTGCACCAACAGGGTACACTGACTGCTCTGCACCTGCAGTGAACACTGACTGCTCTGCAGCTAAAGAAAACAATGACCGCTCAACATCTGCACAGAACAATGATTGCTCTGCAGCTGGAGAATACACTGCCCGCTCACCTGCAGGGAACACTGACTGCTCCTCAGCTGGAGAGGAGACTGGTTGCTCTGCAACTGCACTGCACACCAACTGTTCTGCACCTGCAGAGGACACTAACGGCTCTGCAGTTGGAGAGGAGACTGTCCGCTCCACGGCTGTAGAGGAGACTGACCGCTTCACAACTTTAGAGGAGACTGACCGCTTCACAACTTTAGAGGAGACTGACTGCTTCACAACTTTAGAGGAGACTGACTGCTTCACAACTTTAGAGGAGACTGACCGCTTCACAACTTTAGAGGAGACTGACTGCTTCACAACTTTAGAGGAGACTGACTGCTTCACAACTTTAGAGGAGACTGACTGCTTCACAACTTTAGAGGAAAATTGACAGCTCCACTGCTGCAAAGTAGACTGTCTGATCCACAGCTGCAGAGGAGACTGACCGTTCCACAGCTGCAGAGGAGACTGTCTGATCCACAGATGCAGAGGAGACTGAACGCTCCACAGATGCAGGGGATACTGACCGCTCCACAGCTGCAGAGGATACTGACCGCTCCACAGCTGCAGAGGAGACTGACCGCTCCACAGCTGCAGAGGAGACTGACCGCTCCACAGCTGCAGAGGAGACTGACCGCTCCACAGATGCAGAGGAGACTGACCGCTCCACAGCTGCAAAGGAGACTGAACGCTCCACAGATGCAGGGGATACTGACCGCTCCACAGATGCAGAGGAGACTGACCGCTCCACAGATGCAGAGGAGACTGAACGCTCCACAGCTGCAGAGGAGACTGAACGCTCCACAGATGCAGGGGATACTGACCGCTCCACAGATGCAGAGGAGACTGACCGCTCCACAGATGCAGAGGAGACTGAACGCTCCACAGATGCAGAGGATACTGACCGCTCCACAGATGCAGAGGAGACTGACCGCTCCACAGATGCAGAGGATACTGACCGCTCCACAGCTGCAGAGGAGACTGAACGCTCCACAGCTGCAAAGGAGACTGAACGCTCCACAGATGCAGGGGATACTGACCGCTCCACAGCTGCAGAGGAGACTGACCGCTCCACAGCTGCAGAGGAGACTGAACGCTCCACAGCTGCAGAGGAGACTGAACGCTCCACAGATGCAGGGGATACTGACCGCTCCACAGATGCAGAGGAGACTGACCGCTCCACAGATGCAGAGGAGACTGAACGCTCCACAGATGCAGGGGATACTGACCGCTCCACAGATGCAGAGGAGACTGACCGCTCCACAGATGCAGAGGATACTGACCGCTCCACAGCTGCAGAGGAGACTGAACGCTCCACAGATGCAGGGGATACTGACCGCTCCACAGATGCAGAGGAGACTGAACGCTCCACAGATGCAGGGGATACTGAACGCTCCACAGATGCAGGGGATACTGACCACTTCACTAATGCAGAGGATCCTGACCGCTCCATAGTTTTAGGATACTGACCGCTTCACAGATGTAGAGACTGACTGCTCCACAGTTGTAGAAGAGACTGACTTCTCGGCAGCTTTAGAGGATACTGACCGCTCTGCACTTTAGAAGATACTGACCGCTCCACAGAAGCAGACACTGACCACTCTGCAGCTGGACATTTGTTTAGATTTTTTCACAAAATCATGAAATATCGTTGAGGATGTAGCAGAGCTGACTTTTCCAGATCCAGCACAAGTATGTTTGTCACACGTACAAAGCTAAACTGTAGGAGTAGGTCAGAGTTCTGCAGCAGAGATCAGTTTGTCAGGCGTGCAGAGCTGAGTTTGTCAGCTACACCAAGATTGACATTTCACCTATAGTAGAGCTGAGTTTGCCAGCATGGCATCAAATAGTTTGTGAGCAGTAGTAGAGTGGAGTGTGTGCTGCAGCCTGTCAGTTGTGACATACATGAGATTGTTAGGTTTGTCAGCTGTTCTGTGAGTCAGGTGCAGCAAAGCTGAATTTGATGTAGCGGCACTGAATTTGTCAGATGGCGAGGCACTTAGTGTCTCAGCTGTAGAATACCTGAATTTGTTAGATGTTGCAGAGCTGAGTTGGTTAGCGATAGAATAGCAGATTTTGTTAGATGTAGCGAAGCTGAATGTGTCAGTTGTAGAGGAGCTGAATTTGTAAGATGAAGCAGAGCCAGGTTTGTCAGCTAAAGCACTGCCAAGTTTGGTCCATTGAAGCAGAACCACATTTGTCAGATGAAGTACTTTCAATGCATGCTGTAGCAGAGCTGATTTTGTCAGCCTTGGAATACCAGAATTTGTCAGCAGTACCGGAGCTGAACTCATCAGATGTAGCAGAGCTGAATTTGTCAGCCTTGGAATACCAGAATTTGTCAGCAGTACCGGAGCTGAACTCATCAGATGTAGCAGGGCTGAATTTGTCAGATGTGGCAATGCCAAAGACGAGTTTCTGTCAGATACAGTACAACTGAGATGGTTTGAAGATGGGAGCTGAATAGGACAGATGTAGCAGTGCTGAATTTTTAAGATGCTGAAAGGCTGAATAAGTCAGCTGTGTAGAGCTGAGTTTGTCATCAATGGCAGAGATGTGTTAGATACAGGAAAAAGAAATAAGTTTGTCAGAAGAGCAGATGTAGCAGAGCTGTAGGCGAGATAAATTTACAGTAGAAATGAATTTGAGATAAATTTGTCAGACGTAGCAGAGCTGAGCTTGTCATCTATCATGAATTAGTGTGCTATATGCAGTAGAACTGAGTTTGTCAGAAGAGCAGATGTAGCAGAGCTGTAGGCGAGATAAATGTGCCATTTACAGTGGAAATGAATTTGAGATAAATTTGTCAGACGTAGCAGAGCTGAGCTTGTCATCTATAGCATGAATTAGTGTGCCATATGCAGCAGAACTGAGTTTGTCAGAAGAGCAGAGCTAATTGTCTTATGTAGTAGAGCTGGGTTTGCCAGATGTGACATGATATACAGTAATGTCATGTTATAGTAGAACTGCTGTTGTCATATGCAGCAGAGCTGAGAATGAGAAGTGACCAATGACAGTTCAACATTAAAAAAACTCACGAACATGACAAACTCAGCTTCGCTACATCTGTCTATCCACAGGAACATGATTAACCCCCCCATCCCTGGTCCGCTGCCCCCCCTACCTGATCTGAATTTGCTCCGTATCAATAAAGACTGCTCACATCCCAAGAGAGTCATGATGTTCTTCTTATGGCAATTCCAAAATTTACACGCGAGTCCTTGAGAAGAGCAGCATGGGGAAGACACACAACATCCAATACTAGCCCCTGAGCCCGACCGGCTCTGCTACCTCTGGAGTTAGCCTGGAGTCTCAGAGGGTTTGGTCCCATCCAGCACTGACCCTATGCAAGAGGCAAATGCTTGTTGTGGGGCTGCGCTGCATTAATTAAGCTCCATCCTCCTCCCCTCCCATTGACTGTGATCCCCTGGCTGATGTCATCACCAGTGATATGTGATCCTCATCCTCAGCAGCAGTCAGAGCCTCCAGAGCTGAAGTCCCAGCAGCAGTCAGCTCCGCGCTTCCTCTTCTCGGTGTCTGCGGGTTCCTCTGCCTTCTCTTTATGTAACCAGGACGTTTCATCAAGAGGAAATGAACCAATTGTACCTGCCGCTTAACCACCAGAGATGGAGGCGTACTGTAGTTCTCTGCCGATGTAGCAGAGCTGGCTCGGTCCTATGTAAGGTAGTGTTACCTGCGAGGCGCTGGAACTAAACCCTCAGCAGCTTCTGAAAGTGCAGCACAGATGCTCGCCGCATTCACACACATGTAGCGCAGATGTAGCAGTGCTGAGGCTGGCTTTCCTGGTAGATTGATAAGAATTATTGAGATCACGAGGGGTTGTGCCAAGTGACAACCTCAGGGAGATCTGTCATTAAATATCTCTGGAGGTTGTCAGACGGCAGATGTGTGAGACAAGATGTTGGGCTTCACCTTCCCCTTTCTAAAGAAGAAGAGAAATGGAGGTAAAACTGTTGTTAGTGTCATGTAGTGCTCGAAAAGTCCATCCAGTGCCAAACAGTGCTGCCCACCATAACACCGCCATACAGTGCTCAGGTAGTACTGCTATACAGTGCCCACTGACAGAGGTATCCAGTGCTAAACACCATAACACCGCCATACAGTGCTCAGGTAGTACTGCTATACAGTGCCCACTGACAGGGGTATCCAGTGCTAAACACAATAACACCGCCATAAAGTGCTCAGGTAGTACTGCTATACAGTGCCGGCTGACAGAGGTATCCAGTGCTAAACACCATAACACCGCCATACAGTGCTCAGGTAGTACTGCTATACAGTGCCCACTGACAGGGGTATCCAGTGCTAAACACCATAACACCGCCATACAGTGCTCAGGTAGTACTGCTATACAGTGCCCACTGACAGGGGTATTCAGTGCTAAACACCATAACACCGCCATACAGTGCTCAGGTAGTACTGCTATACAATGCCCACTGACAGGGGTATTCAGTGCTGCCCACCATAACACCGCCATACAGTGCTCAGGTAGTACTGCTATACAGTGCCCACTGACAGAGGTATCCAGTGCTAAACACCATAACACCGCCATAAAGTGCTCAGGTAGTACTGCTATACAGTCTCGGCTGACAGAGGTATCCAGTGCTAAACACCATAACACCGCCATACAGTGCTCAGGTAGTACTGCTATACAGTGCCCACTGACAGGGGTATCCAGTGCTAAACACCATAACACCGCCATACAGTGCTCAGGTAGTACTGCTATATAGTGCCCACTGACAGAGGTATCCAGTGCTAAACACCATAACACCGCCATAAAGTGCTCAGGTAGTACTGCTATACAGTGCCCACTGACAGGGGTATTCAGTGCTAAACACCATAACACCGCCATACAGTGCTCAGGTAGTACTACTATACAGTGCCGGCTGACAGAGGTATCCAGTGATAAACACCATAACACCGCCATACAGTGCTCAGGTAGTACTGCTATACAGTGCCCACTGACAGGGGTATCCAGTGCTAAACACAATAACACCGCCATAAAGTGCTCAGGTAGTACTGCTATACAGTGCTCAGGTAGTACTGCCATATAGTGCCCACTGACAGGGGTATCCAGTGCTAAACACCATAACACCGCCATACAGTGCTCAAGTAGTACTGCTATACAGTGCCGGCTGACAGAGGTATCCAGTGCTAAACACCATAACACCGCCATACAGTGCTCAGGTAGTACTGCTATACAGTGCCCACTGACAGGGGTATCCAGTGCTAAACACAATAACACCGCCATAAAGTGCTCAGGTAGTACTGCTATACAGTGCCCACTGACAGGGGTATCCAGTGCTAAACACCATAACACCGCCATACAGTGCTCAGGTAGTACTGCTATACAGTGCCCACTGACAGGGGTATCCAGTGCTAAACACAATAACACCGCCATAAAGTGCTCAGGTAGTACTGCTATACAGTGCCCACTGACAGGGGTATCCAGTGCTAAACACCATAACACCGCCATACAGTGCTCAGGTAGTACTGCTATACAGTGCCGGCTGACAGAGGTATCCAGTGCTAAACACCATAACACCGCCATACAGTGCTCAGGTAGTACTGCTATACAGTGTCAGCTGACAGGGGTATTCAGTGCTAAACCCCATAACACCGCCATACAGTGCTCAGGTAGTACTGCTATACAGTGCCCACTGACAGGGGTATCCAGTGCTAAACACCATAACACCGCCATACAGTGCTCAGGTAGTACTGCTATACAGTGCCCACTGACAGGGGTATCCAGTGCTAAACACCATAACACCGCCATACAGTGCTCAGGTAGTACTGCTATACAGTGCCCACTGACAGGGGTATTCAGTGCTAAACACCATAACACCGCCATACAGTACTCAGGTAGTACTGCTATACAGTGCCCACTGACAGGGGTATCCAGTGCCCATAACAGTGCCAAACACCATAACACCGCCATACAGTGCTCAGGTAGTACTGCTATACAGTGTCAGCTGACAGGGGTATCCAGTGCTAAACACCATAACACCGCCATACAGTGCTTAGGTAGTACTGCTATACAGTGCCGGCTGACAGGGGTATTCAGTGCTAAACACCATAACACCGCCATACAGTGCTCAGGTAGTACTGCTATACAGTGCCCACTGACAGGGGTATCAAATGCTAAACACCATAACACCGCCATAGAGTGCTCAGGTAGTACTGCTATACAGTGCCCACTGACAGGGGTATCCAGTGCTAAACACCATAACACCGCCATACAGTGCTCAGGTAGTACTGCTATACAGTGCCCACTGACAGGGGTATTCAGTGCTAAACACCATAACACCGCCATACAGTGCTCAGGTAGTACTGCTATACAGTGCCCACTGACAGGGGTATTCAGTGCTAAACACTATAACACCGCCATACAGTGCTCAGGTAGTACTGCTATACAGTGCCGGCTGACAGGGGTATTCAGTGCTAAACACCATAACACTGCAATACAGTGCATAATGAATACCGCCATACAGTGCTCAGGTAGTACTGCTATATAGTGCCGACTGACAGGGGTATTCAGTGCTAAACACCATAACACCGCCATACAGTGCTCAGGTAGTACTGCTATACAGTGCCGGCTGACAGGGGTATCCAGTGCTAAACACCATAACACCGCCATACAGTGCTCAGGTAGTACTGCTATACAGTGCCCACTGACAGGGGTATCCAGTGCTAAACACCATAACACCGCCATACAGTGCTCAGGTAGTACTGCCATACAGTGCTCAGGTAGCAGTGTTATACAGTTCCTGCTTACTATACAGTGCTATATAACATAACACCGCCATACTGTACACAATGAGTGCCACCAAACAGTGCTCAGATGGCAGTACTATACAGTTATGTGGTTCCGTTATACAGGGGCGTCCTCTCCTGCATAGCTACTCTCACACTGGCGTTTTGGCTTTCCATTTGTGAGATCCGTTCTGAATAGAATGGGATCCGCTCAGAATGCCTCCGTTTGCCTCCGTTCTGTCCACATTCCGCTCTGGAGGCCGCCTGCAGCGTTTTCCTGTCCGCCATGTGGTGCGGAGCAAGATGGATCCGTCCTGGCACACAATGTAAGTCAATGGGGACGGATCCGTTTTCTCGGACACAAAAAATTGATCCGTCCCCCATTGACTTTCCATGGTGTTCAAGACGGATCCGTCATGGCTGTAGAAGACAGAATACAACCGATCCGTACATGATGGATGCATGCGGTTGTATTATGGTAACAGAAGCGTTTTTGCAGATCCATGACGGATCCGCAGAAAACGCTAATGTGAAAGTAGCCTAATGGAAATGGGACGCATCCGTTATGCAGCCCATAGACTTCTAAAGGCATTCCGTTATTCATTCCGTCATAGAATTGCGTTCTGGTCCGTGGTAACGGAATCCATAGTGCAATTCTGCTCTTACCACCAAACGAAGTGTGAACGAAATTCATAACATGAAATTCGCTCATCTCTAGGGTATACAGTGCTATATACCATAATACCACTTTACTGTGCATTAATACCGCCAAACAGTGCTCAGATAGCAGTCCTATACATTGTCCACTGATAGATGTATACAGTGCTACATACAATAATACCACCATACAGCGCCTGCCTAATGAATACCGCCAAACAGTGCTCAGATAGCAGTATTATACACTTAATGCTAATACACCATAATACCGCCATACTGTCAGTGATAGCCCAGTGGTACTTGGAAAAAACTAGTTTAATCGAGGATTCCTGATGTCTCCCATTAAGTAGTTGGCTTTATGCTGCAGCCTCCTGACTGAACAGATGAGGGATGACAGACAGTGCTCCACGTGTCTGCGGTATTATAATATATGCCCCCCTCAGTGTCAATTATAGGACAACAAGAAAGCCTCTGGGGAGAACACCTGAAGCCAAATGTGGGGGAGATGAGGAGCTTTGTAATGAATATAGCATTTGTCAAGAACCTGTGGGCACATTTACTCCAGAAAGGGGAAATCTGTGACCACAAGAATTTCACCAGCGATGATGTAACACCTCAATGAGATGCATCACAACAGCAACAGGACGGTATGAAAGACTTAACCCATAAAATAAGAGTCATATACAGCTTCATACCTGCAACATCAATGAGGGCTAACCGAGCACTGGTGGAGTTACTATAGGACTGTCCATGGGACAAACCATGGAAGAACTAGTTCTCGTCATCAGTAATGAAGTCTGCTGCACTGAGCATCTAAACCTATCATGTGTAATGCCGTGCGGAGACAACAGGGAAACATTACACATGTATACAAGAATATAAATACTGTAATACTGCCTCTAATGTACAAGAATATAACTACTATAATACTGCTTCCTATGTACAAGAAAATATCTACTATAATACTGCTCCTATGTACAAGAATATAACTACTATAATACTGCTCCTATGTACAAGTATATAACTACTATAGTACTGCTCCTATGTACAAGAATATAACTACTATAATACTGCTCCTATGTACAAGAATATAACTGCTATAATACTGCCTCCTATGTACAAGAATATAACTACTATAATACTGCCTCCTATGTACAGGAATATAACTACTATAATACTGCTCCTATGTACAAGAATATAACTACTATAATACTGCTCCTATGTACAAGACTATAACTACCATAATACTGCCTCCTATGTACAAGAATATAACTGCTAAAATACTGCCTCCTATATACAAGAATGTAACTGCTATAATACTGCCTCCTATGTACAAGAATATAACTACTATAATACTTCCTCCTATGTACAAGATATAACTACTATAATACCTGCTCCTATGTACAAGAATATAACTACTATAATACTGCCTCCTATGTACAAGAATATAACTACTATAATACTGCTCCATGTACAAGAATATAACTCTATAATACTGCCTCCTATGTACAAGAATATAACTACTATAATACTGCTCCTATGTACAAGATATAATACTATAATACTGCTCCTATGTACAAGAATATAACTACTATAATTACTGCCTCCTATGTACAAGAATATAACTACTATAATACTGCTCCTATGTACAAGAATATAACTACTATAATACTGCTCCTATGTACAAGAATATAACTACTATAATACTGCTCCTATGTACAAGAATATAACTACTATAATACTGCTCCTATGTACAAGAATATAACTACTATAATACTGCCTCCTATGTACAAGAATATAACTACTATAATACTGCTCCTATGTACAAGAATATAACTACTATAATACTGCTCCTATGTACAAGAATATAACTACTATATACTGCCTCCTATGTACAAGAATATAACTACTATAATACTGCCTCCTATGTACAAGAATATAACTACTATAATACTGCTCCTATGTACAAGAATATAACTACTATAATACTGCTCCTATGTACAAGAATATAACTACTATAATACTGCTCCTATGTACAAGAATATAACTACTATAATACTGCTCCTATGTACAAGAATATAACTACTATAATACTGCTCCTATGTACAAGAATATAACTACTATAATACTGCTCCTATGTACAAGAATATAACTACTATAATACTGCTCCTATGTACAAGAATATAACTACTATAATACTGCTCCTATGTACAAGAATATAACTACTATAATACTGCTCCTATGTACAAGAATATAACTACTATAATACTGCTCCTATGTACAAGAATATAACTACTATAATACTGCTCCTATGTACAAGAATATAACTACTATAATACTGCTCCTATGTACAAGAATATAACTACTATAATACTGCTCCTATGTACAAGAATATAACTACTATAATACTGCTCCTATGTACAAGAATATAACTACTATAATACTGCTCCTATGTACAAGAATATAACTACTATAATACTGCTCCTTGTACAAGATATAACTACTATAAGTACTGCCTCCTATGTACAAGAATCTAACTACTATAATACTGCCTCCTATGTACAAGAATATAACTACTATGATATACTGCTCCCTATGTACCAGAATATAACTACTATAATACTGCCTCCTAATGTAACAAGTAATTAACTACTATAATACTGTCTCCCTATGGTACAAGAATTATAACTGACTTATAATCTGCTCCTATGTTACACGTAATATAACCTACATATAATGACTGCTTCATATGTACACGAATATAACTACTATAATACTGCTCCATGTACAGAATATAACTACTATATACATGCCTCCTATGTACAAGAATATAACCTACTATAATACCAGCCTCCTATGTTACAAGAATATAACTACTATTAATACTGCTCCTATGTACAAGAATATAACTACTATACTACTGCCTCCTCTGTACAAGACTATAACTACTATAATACTGCCTCCTATGTACAAGGGGAATATAAATATAATACGCTCCTATGTACAGAATATAACTACTATTAAACTGCTCCTACTGTACAAGAATATAACCTACTATAATCCTGCCTCCTATGTGTACAAGAATAACTACTATAATACTGCTCCTATGTACAAGAATATAACTACTATAATACTGCTCCTATGTACAAGAATATAACTACTATAATACTGCTCCTATGTACAAGAATATAACTACTATAATACTGCTCCTATGTACAAGAATATAACTACTATAATACTGCTCCTATGTACAAGAATATACTACTATAATACTGCTCCTATGTACAAGAATATAACTACTATAATACTGCTCCTATGTACAAGAATATAACTACTATAATACTGCTCCTATGTACAAGAATATAACTACTATAATACTGCTCCTATGTACAAGAATATAACTACTATAATACTGCTCCTATGTACAAGAATATAACTACTATAATACTGCCTATGTACAAGAATATAACTACTATAATACTGCTCCTATGTACAAGAATATAACTACTATAATACTGCTCCTATGTACAAGAATATAACTACTATAATACTGCTCCTATGTACAAGAATATAACTACTATAATACTGCTCCTATGTACCAGAATATAACTACTAAATACTGCTCCTATGTACAAGAATATAACTACTATAATACTGCCCTATGTACAAGAATATAACTACTATAATACTGCTCCCTAATGTACATGAATAACTACTTAATACGCTCCTAGGTACACGATAAACTACTATAAATACTGCCTCCTATGTCAAGAATATAACTACTATAATACTGCTCCATGTACAAGAATATAACTACTATAATACTGCTCCCTATGTACAAGAATATAACTCTATATACTGCTCCTATGTCCAAGAATATAACTACTATAAATACTGCCCCTATGTACAAGATATAACTACTATAATACTGCTCCTATGTACAAGAATTAACTACTAATATACTGCTCCTATGTACAGAATATAACTACTATAATACTGCTCCTATGTACAAGAATATAACTACTATATACGGCTCCTATGTACAAGAATATAACTACTATAATACTGCTCCTATGTACAAGAATATAACTACTATAATACTGCTCCTATGTCCAAGAATATAACTACTATAATACTGCTCCTACTGTACAAGAATATACTACTATAATACTGCTCCTATGTACAAGAATATAACTACTATAATACTGCTCCTATGTACAAGAATATAACTACTATAATACTGCCTCCTATGTACAAGATATAACTACTATAATACTGCTCCTATGTCCAAGAATATAACTACTATAATACTGCCTCCTATGTACAAGAAATATAACTACTATAATACTGCTCCTATGTACAAGAATATAACTACTATAATACTGCTCCTATGTACAAGAATATAAACTACTATAATACTGCCTCCTTATGTACAAGAATATAACTACTATAATACTGCTCCTATGTACAAGAATATAACTACTATAATACTGCTCCTATGTACAAGAAGATAACTACTATAATACTGCTCCTAATGTACAAGAATATAACTACTATAATACTGCCTCCATGTACAAGAATATAACTACTATAATACTGCTCCTATGTACAAGAATATAACTACTATAATACTGCTCCTATGTACAAGAATATAACTACTATAATACTGCTCCTATGTACAAGAATATAACTACTATAATACTACCTCCTATGTACAAGAATATAACTACTATAGTACTGCTCCTATGTACAGGAATAAACTACTATATACTGCTCCTCTTGTACAAGATATAACTACTATAATACTGCTCCTATGTACAAGAATATAACTACTATAATACTGCTCCTATGTACCAAGATATAACTACTATCATCCTGTCTCCTATGTACAAGAATATAACTGCTATATACTGATCCCTATGTACAAGTATATAACTACTATAATACTGCTTCTATGTACAAGAATATAACTACTATAATACTGCTCCCATGTACCAGAATATAACTAACTATAATACTACCTCCTCTGTACAAGAATATAACTACCGTATAATACAGCCCTCCTGTGTACAAGAACTATAACTACTATTAATACTGCCTCCTTTGTACAAGAATATAACTACTATAATACTGCTCCTTTGTACAAGAATATACTACTATAATACTGTTCCTTGTACAAGAATATAACTACTATAATTACTGCTCCTATGTACAGGAATATAACTACTATAATACTGCTCCTATGTACAATAATATAACTACTATATATCTGCCTCCTATGTACAAGAATATAACTACTATTAATACTGCTCCTATAGTACAAGAATATAACTACTATAATACTGCTCCTATGTACAAGAATATAACTACTATAATACTGCTCCTATGTACAAGAATATAACTACTATAATACTGCTCCTATGTACAAGAATATAACTACTATAATACTGCTCCTATGTACAAGAATATAACTACTATAATACTGCTCCTATGTACAAGAATATAACTACTATAATACTGCCTATGTACAAGAATATAACTACTATAATACTGCTCCTATGTACAAGAATATAACTACTATAATACTGCTCCTATGTACAAGAATATAACTACTATAATACTGCTCCTATGTACAAGAATATAACTACTATAATACTGCTCCTATGTACAAGAATATAACTACTATAATACTGCTCCTATGTACAAGAATATAACTACTATAATACTGCTCCTATGTACAAGAATATAACTACTATAATACTGCTCCTATGTACAAGAATATAACTACTATAATACTGCTCCTATGTACAAGAATATAACTACTATAATACTGCTCCTATGTACAAGATAACTACTATAATACTGCTCCTATGTATCAAGAATATAACTACTATAATACTGCTCCTATGTAACGAATATAACTACTATAATACTGCTCCTATGTCAAGGAATATAAACTACTATAATGACTGCTCTATGTACAGAATATAACTACTATAATACTGCTCCTGTGTAACAGAATAAACTACTATAATACTGCTCTATGTACAAGAATATAACTACTATAATACTGCTCCTATGTCACAAGAATATAACTACTATAATACTGCTCCTATGTACAAGAATATAACTACTATAATACTGCTCCTATGGTTACAAGAATATAACTACTATAATACTGCTCCTATGTACAAGAATATAACTACTATAATACTGCTCCTATGTACAAGAATATAACTACTATAATACGGCTCCTGTGTACAGAATATAACTACTATAATACTGCTCCTATGTACAAGAATATAACTACTATAATACTGCTCCCTATGTCCAAGAATATAACTACTATAATACTGCTCCTATGTACAAGAATATAACTACTATAATACTGCTCCTATGTACAAGAATATAACTACTATAATACTGCTCCTTGTACAAGACTATAACTACTATAATACTGCTCCTATGTACACGAATATAACTACTACTATACTGCTCCTATGTACAACTGATATACTACTATAATACTGCCTCCTATGTACAAGAATGTAACTACTATAATACTGCTCCTATGTACAGGAATATAACTGCTATAATACTGCTGCTATGTACAAGAATATAACTGCTATAATACTGCTCCTGTGTACAAGAATATAACTAGCTATATACTGCTCCTGTGTACAAGAATATACTACTATAATACTGCTCCTATGTACAAGAATTTAACTACTATAATACTGCTCCTATGTACAAGAATATAACTGCTATAATACTGCTCCTATGTACAAGAATATTACTACTATAATACTGCTCCTATGTACAAGAATATAACTACTATAATACTGCCTCCTATGTACAAGAATATAAATACTATAATACTGCTCCTATGTACAAGAATATAACTACTATAATACGGCTCCTATGTACAAGAATTATAACTATATAATACTGCTCCTATGTACAAGAATATAACTACTATAATACTACCTCCTATGTACAAGAATATAACTACTATAATACTGCTCCTATGTACAAGAATATACTACTATAATACTGCTCCTATGTACAAGAATATAACTACTATAATACTGCCTCCTATGTACAAGAATATAACTACTATAATACTGCTCCTATGTACAAGAATATAACTACTATAATACTGCTCCTATGTACAAGAATATAACTACTATAATACTGCTCCTATGTACAAGAATATAACTACTATAATACTGCTCCTATGTACAAGAATATAACTACTATAATACTGCTCCTATGTACAAGAATATAACTACTATAATACTGCTCCTATGTACAAGAATATAACTACTATAATACTGCCTCCTATGTACAAGAATATAACTACTATAATACTGGTCCGATGTACATGAATATAACTCCTATAATACTGTTCTTGTAACACTCCAGAGGGGTGTTACCACTACTGCCCCCTGCTAGTATCTAATAATAGTATACTAATGGGATAATATAATGTCATTTTATATATGTCTTTCCAGGTCATCCACAATGTGCATTCATAATCTTGTTATGTAACTGTTTATTACATGCAATGTTCCTGGTTCACCAGCAGGTGGCAGCGTAAATGGCAGAACTATCCTTACAGAGAATGGAACTTACCATTCCATTCTCCCCTCTTTGGTCAGAAGTGGTCCAGTCCTGCTTGCTACCAGAAGGAGGTGGGGCAGTTCTAGCTTGTTCTGGTTGAGACTCTATGTTAGAGCTGCCAGGATTCTAACCTACCGTATTTTCCGGCGTATAAGACGACTTTCTAACACTAGAAATTATTTTCAAAAGTCGGGGGTCGTCTTATACACCCAGGTATACTCAGATCCGATGGTATATTCTAACCCCCAGGGCCTGGGGGCTAGAATATACAGGCCCCGCCGCTCACAGGAGTACATTTATAAACTGTAATCTGTAACTTTAACTTTAATCATCGCTCATCTCTTTACTAGGATACCTTACTCTCAGCTCCGGTAACAGCAGGCAGTGTGGGCGGCGGTCACTCAGTGACGTCACGTGCCTGCTCCTCCCACTAGGCGGCGCAGGTGCCTGCACTGCCTACTGTTACCGGAGCTGAGAGTAAGGTATCCTAGTAAAGAGATTAGTAATTATTAAAGTTAAAGTTACAGATTACAGTTTATAAATGTACTCCTGTGAGCGTCGGGGAGGGGGATCTGTGGATGACACTGTCATGGGGGGGATCTGTGGATGACACTGTTGTGGAGGGGGATCTGTGGATGACACTGTTATGGGGGGATCTGTGGATGACACTGTTATGGGGGGATCTGTGGATGACACTGTTATGGAGGGGGATCTGTGGATGACACTGTTATGGAGAGGGATCTGTGGATGACACTGTTATGGAGGGGGATCTGTGGATGACACTGTTATGGGGGGATCTGTGGATGGTACTGTTATGGGGAGGGGGATCTGTGGATGGCACTGTCATGGGGGATATCTGTGGATGGCACTGTTATGGAGAGGGGGATCTGTGGATGGCACTGTTTAGGGGGGATCTGTGAATGATACTGTTATGGGGAGGGAGATCTGTGGATGGCACTGTCATGGGGGGATCTGTGGATGGTACTGTTATGGGGAGGGAGATCTGTGGATGGCACTGTCATGGGGGGATCTGTGGATGGCACTGTTATGGGGAGGGAGATCTGTGGATGGCACTGTCATGGGGGGATCTGTGGATGGTACTGTTATGGGGAGGGAGATCTGTGGATGGCACTGTCATGGGGGGATCTGTGGATGGCACTGTCATGGGGGGATCTGTGGATGGTACTGTTATGGGGAGGGAGATCTGTGGATGGCACTGTCATGGGGGATATGAGGATGGCACTGTTATGGGGAGGGAGATCTGTGGATGGCACTGTCATGGGGGGATCTGTGGATGACACTGTTATGGAGGGGGATCTGTGGATGACACTGTTATGGGGGGATCTGTGGATGACACTGTTATGGAGGGGGATCTGTGGATGACACTGTTATGGAGGGGGATCTGTGGATGACACTGTTATGGGGAGATCTGTGGATGGTACTGTTATGGGGAGGGAGATCTGTGGATGGCACTCTCATGGGGGGGGGGGGGGGATCTGTGGATTGCACTGTTATGGAGAGGGGGATCTGTGAATGGCACTGTTTAGGGGGGATCTGTGAATGATACTGTTATGGGGAGGGAGATCTGTGGATGGCACTGTCATGGGGGGATCTGTGGATGGTACTGTTATGGGGAGGGAGATCTGTGTATGGCACTGTCATGGGGGGATCTGTGGATGGCACTGTTATGGGGAGGGAGATCTGTGGATGGCACTGTCATGGGGGATCTGTGGATGGTACTGTTATGGGGAGGGAGATCTGTGGATGGCACTGTCATGGGGGGATCTGTGGATGGCACTGTCATGGGGGGATCTGTGGATGGCACTGTCATGGGGGGATCTGTGGATGGTACTGTTATGGGGAGGGAGATCTGTGGATGGCACTGTCATGGGGGGATCTGAGGATGGCACTGTTATGGGGAGGGAGATCTGTTGATGGCACTGTCATGGGGGGATCTGTGGATGGCACTGTTATGGAGAGGGGGATCTGTGGATGGCACTGTCATGGGGGGGATCTGTGGATGATACTGTTATGGGAGGGAGATCTGTGGATGGCACTGTCATGGGGGGATCTGTGGGTGGCACTGTTATGGGGAGGGAGATCTGTGGATGGCACTGTCATGGGGGGATCTGTGGATGGCACTGTTACTGAGAGGGGGATCTGTGGATGGCACTGTTTAGGGGGGATCTGTGGATGGTACTGTTATGGGGAGGGAGATCTGTGGATGGCACTGTCATGGGGGATCTGTGGATGGCACTGTTATGGGGAGGGGGATCTGTGGATGGCACTGTTATGGGGAGGGGGATCTGTGGATGGCACTGTTATGGGGAGAGGATCTGTGGATGGCACTGTTTAGGGGGATCTGTAAATGGCACTGTTATGGGGAGGGGGATCTGTGGATGGCACTGTTTAGGGGGGATATGTGGATAGCACTGTTATGGGGAGGGGGATCTGTGGATGACACTGTTATGAGGAGGGGGATCTGTGGATGACACTGTTATAGGGAGGGGGATCTGTGGATGGCACTGTTATGGGGAGAGGATCTGTGGATGGCACTGTTTAGGGGGGATCTGTGAATGGCACTGTTATGGGGAGGGGGATCTGTGGATGGCACTGTTTAGGGGGGATATGTGGATAGCACTGTTATGGGGAGGGGGATCTGTGGATGACACTGTTATGAGGAGAGGGATCTGTGGATGACACTGTTATAGGGAGGGGGATCTGTGGATGACACTGTTATGGGGAGAGGATTTGGGAGGAACTGTGGATGGCGCTATTATGGGGAGAGGATTTGTGGATGGCACTGTTTTGGGGGGATTGCGGACGTTTGAATGGACCCTAAGTCTGACTACAAGAGTGAAGTGAAGCATAAAGATGAAACAAACACCAAGTGAGCTTGTCCGTTCAGCAGAGTGAGAGAAAAATATAGCAGAGTTGAGTTTGCCTGCCAGTTTAAGGCTAAAGCCTGCTGGAACCAAGACAAAGCCTGAAACTGTTTGGAGAAACGTTTATTCAAGTAAAGCTTCCATTAAACTTCATCTCAAGGTCTGGACTCAAGTTATTTCTTCAAATCCCTAAATTATTCCCCCTATTTATTGCTTCGGAGCCAAAGCCAGCCGCATCCAGGTAGGAGCACCGTGACTCACATAAAGAGACAATTTAGGCCGAACATACCACTCAGCATTTCCTACACCTGTAATGTGATAGGAAGGGCCCTGGGGGGAGGTGCCCGTTACAATTTTGGCGTCACAAAACAGGATCTACTTTTGCGCCTTGAAGGCCCCCTCTATCTGTAAAACCCCCTACAAGAAACTTTATAGCATCTACTTACTGCTGGAGAGTGTGAATCTGCATCAGTTGCAGCACTGTGGCAAAACAGGGGTTAATCGGCCATCTTTGGGCTTCCTATGTTGAGAGGAAGACACCCACCCAGCAGAGGGGAGGGAACCAAACAGCCCGCCACCTCAGAGAAACCATTCTTACACCAGAAGGAACTAAAGTGCTCAGTACAAGTTCCCAGGAGGACAGAGAAACCAACTGCCCCCCTAACAGGAAGTAGAAGCGGTGGCCATTTTGGAAAATGGAAAATACAGTTCCTTCTTCCCTGGATCCTGAGAAGCAATGTCCAGTGGTCTAAGTGAGTACTGCTGGGGAAAATAACCTTGCTAGAGACTGTTAGGGGCTATAATCTGCCAGAGCATCATACTCCCCAAAATTGAGCAGTTGCAACGACTCTTAAAGGAGCCACGCACCAATTCTGCTGCTGTTACCCATACCAATGTGCACTTAAATCGCATTTTAGCTTACACTGACCCCTCTAGTCTGGTACAGGGTATCAAAAGTCATGTCTGACAGTGAAGATAGCATACACTTGGACCGCAGTGATCCATCAGCAGCAGCTGTAGCCACATGTGCAACGTCCCACATATGTGTATAAAAGGGACACTTTAAACATCTGCCTATTTATCTAATGTATTTGCAATGTGTAGTATTTCCTATTTATCAGTCTGGCATGGTCAATTCACCTATTTGCCTCTAGGTGGTGCTGGCGCCACATACTTTGCATGGCCAGGGGTTTGCTAATAAAGTTAGTTAACAGGAAGTGAATTGAGTTAGTTCAGAGTGTAGTGAAGGAGAGGAGGAAAGCAAGTGTATGGAGGAGAGAAACAGGCCTTATCCACCATGTAACTGCAATTTCTTTCCTCCGGGACCTGATCAATCCTGGAGAGGACAAGCTAGGAGTAGTTACAGCAGCCAAGCACCAGACAGTAAGTCTATGTCTAAATATGAAGAAAGCCTAGTGAAGGTTAGAGCTCAGTCTGGCCTATGGACTTCGCAAGCTCAAGTGACCAAGAGTAACTTTCCAAGTTCCTGGACACGACTGGATGATTAAAGGCCACAATTATCCTTATTCACTAGAAGCCTTCCGGGATATAGTGAACCTGAATACTTCAGGAGAGCATCCTGCAAATAGTGTCACAGAGAGTTTGCCTGCCGCGAGGGAGAAACGCCCTTATTGGATAGCTGAAGATAAGTAGAAAACAGCATATTTAGTACCAGTGTGCTATAGTTTGGCAATTACAGAAGTCTTGCCTGTAAAGTGTCAGCCTTAAAGAGGATTCCTCAACTGACAATTGCCTAAACTTGATAAAAGTAATACTATTGAACTTATTTCTGAGTCATCACTCATGCCATACAAATGAACTGTAGCTGTACTGACTACCTGAAGACAATTGAATCAGTAAACGTTCCACTGTTTGATTACCACCGACTCCTCGTCATTTCTACTACTACACTCAACATTTGCATCTTACAGTGCTGGCGTCAGGAACACAGGGGCCCAGCCAACAAAGCACTTTAAACACCTATACCATCAAGGGCCTCAACCTCCATCTGGCTGATGTTCCCTGCAATAGAGAGTGCACCGGAGGATTTAGTGTTGTTTTCCTATCCACTGCACTGCCAGCCCAGGGAGGCTTTGCTAACCGTGAGTACATGAACTACTACCCCCATCGGCCCACCGTAGCCTCACATGTTTCCCCTGCGGTCCAGCGTGTTGCACATGCATCATGCCTCTTACTATGCCATATTAGTTTGGAGCACCCTGGCTCCGAAGTTATTCAGGAGAACCTTATTCACTAAGGGAATTCCGTGATAAAATGTTGGCCACCTTTAAGCTATATCCAGTATCTCAGGACCAGAGAGTGGAAATCCTGATTGGCCAGTTACACGGAGCTGCACTCCAGGAGCTAAACTCCTGGCCTCGGCCAGAGCGAAAAACTGCTGAGCAGATCATAGACCGACTCAGTACCACCTTTGAAACTAGGAACACCTCCAAGCTTAAGATGCGCTTCTTTGGGAAGCGATAGCAGTCAAAGGAGACTTTGAGAGACTTTGCCCTGTCTCTGCAGGAAGCCCTGCGGGCTGTTATCCACATAGATCCCCATGAAGCTGAGGGACAAGCTCAAACCCTAAGAGAGCAGTTTATCAAGCGTCAGCTGAAGATGCTGTCAGCTCAGCACCCAGATACCCCTTTCTTAGATTTTAAGGAGCTTGCTATCGGCATCCTGGGGGAAAGTCACCAATCTGAACCTCCCGAAGACAAGAAGGCATGGCCCATCCTGCGACCTGCTGCCCACAGCCAGATAGCTGAGCATGGGGCTCAGGCACCCGTCGCAGATGCCGTCACAGCCCTGACTGCTCAAGTCTCCCTCCTAGCTGAGAATATGGAGAGGATAAGGAAGCAGCTAAAGCGACTGGAACAACACGGTTGAGAAAGGGACTTCTGCATCAAGAGCCGTCCTACACCTGGTCCACGAGAAGACCAGCGCCGGCCGACTGGTAGGTTGCCAGACCCCGGGTATCGACACATCAGGAAATGCATATGCCTGCATTGTCAGAAGCATGGACACACCGAAAAGAACTGCTGGCAAACAGGTATACCCTGAGGTCAGGGACCACCCCTTGGGAGGAAGAATACTAGGTCCCAAAGATCCAGCCTTTATGCCTAGGTATGTGGGCGCCTGCCCCATGGTTAAAGTTAGCATCAATGGAGTAATGCTTTCTGCTTTGATTGATACTAAATCTCAAGTGGCTACCATCCGTCAATTCATATTCGAAAGATGCTAGAACGGAGCCCAGCTGATGCAACTTCCGGAATCCTGGCTCCACATCATAGCTACCAATGGCTAACCAGTGCCTATATTAGGCTATTGGGAACCTACCTTACAGATTGAAGATACCAAACTCCCACACCAAGGGGTAGTCGTGATCCAGTCGAAGATGACATTGCCCTGTGGTCTTGGGGATGAATGTACTTGGCAACTGTTATACTGAAGTGCTGGAAGCCTTGAAGAAAACCCTACTGACCGAACCCTGTGTAACTCAACGTGTCATAAACCAGACCATCCAGGTGCTAGCTGCCCAACAATAATTCAGTAACCGACAGGGTGAAATCTGCCGTGTTCGCATCAAGGATGCTCATCCTTTTAGACTCAAGCCTGGAGCAGAGATCCTAATATGGTGCAAATCTTGCATTGGTGTCCGAGATCAGGATAACACGGCCCTCGTGGAAGCCCTGCATCTACAAGATCATCCCCTTGTACTAGCCGCTAGGAGCTTGGTCACTGTGTGTGCATGGAAATGTACCCATTCACTTGGTTAATCTAAGTGGTGAAGCTGTAGAATTAAAAAAGTACTATCCAGAGTCCATATCATGTCCGTCAGCAGGATATCCTGGATCTGTACTAAACGTTGAAACAATTGGACCCTTAAAACTTAACTTTTAATAAAGATAAAAATAAGAATTGCCCTATATTCAGAAGCGAGTAGAAAACAAATGATCATGGGCAAAGATGTAGCCCAGCTACCACTATACATGTGACATCCACCGTATAGTCTGGATGACAAAATATGTAGGTAACTTCAATTAGGGCAAAGAACTAGGGCAATGGTGGGGGCATGGGTAAAAAGACCTAGGGCAATGATACTAGTACCTGGGGAAACTCTCCCTGTACAGGCCCTGATTAGACCTCAGCCAAGGGACAATTCCTGATGGTGGGATTTTCCTGTCCTTCTGCCTGCCCTATCTGGCCCTAGGAAGTCCTAGATGGTGATAATACCCCTGGATAGAAAATTAGTAAAAAAGATGGTAAGAAAAAATCCCTTGATCGTAATTTAGTAATAATACCCCGTGATTTGGTAATAATACCCCGACGCGTTCCTCAGAGGGTCGATAATAGCTGGATATACTTAGGATGTAAGAATAACATACTTTATCCGAGGGATGATAGCTGAATACATTCTGTAGGTGTAAATAACATACTTTATCCGAAAAATTAGGCAAATAAGGCAGACCTTATAATGAGAGCTGAATACATCATAAAAGCTGATTGCATCACATGTTATAAGTGGTGGATACAACAGATAGTGTTCCCCATTCATACCAGACTGCCTCCTGTCAGGTGGTTGATACGGATATCCTGGATCCCCCTACTGCTGGAGCCCAACAACCGCTCCAAACAGCGGATGCAGCCAAAGACCCGCCTGAGCAGCCCTGGTGGGCCAAACTACATATTAGAGATGCCACAACCTCTGCCAAACAGATCAAAGGTGTGCTGGACTTAGCCAAAGTGAATAGCACACTATTCCAACCGGCACTCATCCTCCAATCAAAGAGAGATATAGGCCAGTGCCTCCAGCCCTATACCAGCAGTTGAAGAAGATGGTCCAGGATATGAAGACAGCTAATGTCATCCAGGATAGTCACAGCCCCTGGGCTGCCCCTCTGGCCCTGGTAAAAAATAAGGATGGAACCATCCATTTCTGTGTGGATTACCGCAAGATCAACAATGTTACACACAAGGATGCATACCCCCTGCCACGAATTGAAGAGTCTATAGCAGCCGTGGGATCTGCTGCTTATTTCTAAAACCTGGATCTAACCAGTGGCTATTGGCAAGTCCCTATGGCACCGGAAGATAAAGAGAAAACAGCTTTCACCACTCCAATGGGTCTATTCGAGTTCAGCTACATGCCATTTTGGGCTGTTAAATGCACCTGGGACATTTCAGAAACTCATGGCGAGATGTCTTGGACACAAAAACTTTGAAACCATACTGCTGTATTTGGATGATGTGATCGTCTACTCCAAGACCTACGAAGAGCATTTACAGCACTTGGCGGAGGTGTTCCAGACTCTGGCGCAAAATGGATTGAAAGTAAAGCCTTCAACTTGCCACTTACTGAAGCCACAAGTGAAATATCTGGGACATGTGAGTGCAGAGGGCATGAAACCGGAGCCTGATAAGATAGCAGCAGTACAAAGCTGGCCAGCTCCTAAAACAGTCAAAGAAGTCAAGAGCTTTCTTGGATTTGCAAGTTACTACCGGACATTTATCCAGCATTTTACTCAAATAGCGGAGCCTATCCATGAGCTTTTAAAAGGTCATCCTAAAGGTTGTTAGAAAGCTAAGATACCAGTAGAGTGGAACAGAAAGAAAGAAAAACTTACAGAGCCACCAGTCCTGGTCTACTCTGACTATAGCCTGCCATTCTGTCTCTATACTGACGCCATTAAGAAATGTTTAGGAGCTGTACTATCTCAGACAGAAGCCGGAACTGATAGAGTCATTGCCTATGCCAGCAGTTCTTTACAAGAGCCAGAGCGGAATGACCAGAATTATATAGCTCACTTGAACACTGCACGTCTGGGAGCACTGGAGCAAAGATGGGCCTCTAGGCTGGTGAACTTCGACTTTACCATTAAGTACCGGACCGGCAAAACTAATGACAATGCCGACGCCTTGTCCAGGCCTCCTGCCCAGAAGTAACTAATTTCTAAAGATGATCAGTGGGGAGATGTGGAAATGCCAATGTTCTACTCCCGATTTGCCCAGAAGGAAGCTCTACACACTAGTCATCAGGCCTCTAATTCCACGAGTTCTCCAAAGACCTGTGGTCCCTCAACGCCAATTGAGAAAACGCTCTGGCTCAAACTACAAACAGAGAGTAGAGTCATCGGAGAACTGTTTGATTACTTTTCCAGTGGGCGCGTACCGGAGAGAATCCGACAGCGGAGAGCTGACTGTGAGCTGGTTCGCCTCTGGCGATAACGGAAACTACTCTTCCTACAAAGAGATCTGCTCCTCAGAAGAATGCTTGATCCAGTCACCTGTGAGCACCTCCATTATATAGTAGTGCCCCAAAGAGATGCTAAGATGGTAATGGACATGTACCATAACAGGTCTGGTCAGTTTGGATCCGAAAAAACTGAAGCCACCATCAAAAGGCGTTTTTACTGGATTGGCTTAAGAAGGGATATTGAAACCTGGTGCCGGGAGTGTCCCACCTGTGCTGTGGCTAGAGGAGAAAAACATGACCAGCGAGCCCCCCTTCATCCAATAGTGAGTAGGAGTCCTCTGGAAATCGTGGCTATCGACCACGTGAAACTGGAACCGAGCAGATCCGGATACACCTATGCTATGAAAATCATAGACCACTACACCAAGTTTGTTGTGGCTTTATCTGTAAAGGACTTAACTGCTAAAACTACAGCAGCTGCTATGTGGAAGAGAGCTTCATTATGCCGTATAGGTGTCCTGACAAAATACTCACTGATCAAGGATCCGCATTCGAGTCTTAGTTGTTCTATGAACTTTGTGCCCTGTACAACTGGAAAAATCTGAGGACCACCGCATATCACCCACAGGGGAATGGGCTGTGCGAGAAGATGAACCAAACACTGAGCAATATGTTCAAGGCTGTGCCACCTCACAAGAGGGCCGAGTGGCCTTTGCTTCTCCCTGAATTAATGTACCTGTACAATAACACCACTCATTGCTCCACCGGGTACACCCCATACTACCTCATGTTCGGAAGACAGGGCCATTCAACATTGCTCTTGATGTCCCTGTGCCGGACTCTGAACCACTACTTCCACAATCTGAGTGGGTCAAAGAGCATCAGAGACGCCTAGAGGATGCCAGAGAAATAGTGGATTCCAAAATAGAGAAGGCCCAGCAAAAACATGACTTTTATCTACATGCACATGCTGAGCCCTTACAACCAGGAGACAAGGTCTGGCTCAGTAACAATCACCTAGTGAGCAAGCTGGATAGTCGCTGGGACCGCGAGCCATATACAGTAGTTGCTGTCTCCTCATCGGAGGTCTATGAGATCCAGAGAGAAGATAAAGGTACTCAGCGAGTACACCGCAACCGGCTCAAGAAATGCCTGCAGGAACCTTTTCAGGAGCAGCCAAGAGAAGTGGATAAGTCACCCGAACTGCCATTGTCTTCAGAAAGTGAGACTCCAACAGAGTTGCCTTCCATGCTTGACCCCCCTTCAGTGGTTCTTTCAGCATCTAATCAGAGTCCTGATGCCAGTTGCTGAGACCACTGCGTCTACAGAACCAAGTTTGATGGCTGATCCTTCTTCACAAGTCCCAGACTCTACCTCAGCCGTCGGAGACTCTGAAATGTCCTTGCGGAGATCCCAACGGACCAACAAGGGTAAGCCACCTGCCCGTTATCGGGAATTCTTAAAAGTGAATATTTAGCTGCAGAGACTATAGGAGCCAAGCCATGGACATATTTTGACTGGTGAGAAACATTGCCCTCTGTTTTGTGGTTATATTTTGGCCTTTTTTATCCACCCCTTTTGCGCCTGGGCTTCATAGACTCCAACCATCAGCCAATAACTATCTCCAGGTGGCGCACGTGGGCATCCTACCTCATGTGGATTACAGTTGATTTTTATTTTTTCACTATGTGTTCCAGTTTTGCAACGTTACAAGCCAGTACCCAAAGAAGGGACTCAAACGTTTAACCTGAGCTCTGTGTGACCTCTACTGTGACATTTTTACACCAAAGTTTTAAAGTTTTTGCAACGTTCAAGTATTTTGCCCATTTTATGGACTCTTTTATGGGTACTACAATGTGACCTCTTTTGCACCTTAAATGGACTTTGGACTTTATGCTGTTAGTCAGATAGTTAGTATCCTTACTCCATTGCTCATATGGACTGCCTCTGAGGACTCAAAAGTATTAATGGTCCCACTTTTCCTTGTGTTAGTTTAGAAAGCCTAGGTATTATATTGTCTGACTTGCATATGCCCTTAACCTTTTTCTCTCCACAGACTTGGGAGGGGAAGGAGCCAGTATGTCCTGTGTTTTTGGGTTCATGTGCTGTTGCTACACATGGAGGACCAAGTGGTAGAGTTGCAAGCAGTCTCAACATCTTTAAAGGGTAACCCCGCTGCTATAAAAAAATATGTTCCTAAGTGCCCTAAGGTACTGTGCACTGCCCTAGGGGGAATGTGAAGCTACCAGTTTATTTATCAAGGTGACAAAGCATAAAGCATGATTAGGCCTTGTTGTTTGGTTGGGAATACAGGATGAAGCCACCCTTCTATTTGCAGCCTTTCATTGCATAGTGGTGGGATTACAGAGTGAAGACACCCCCGCGCTTTCTTTGGTACTAGGATCCAGTACACACAAAAGAAAGTCAGGAATGATCGCTTGGTGCAGACTTTTAGGTTCTCTGGTTTATACAGGGAGTGAAATGGTAAATAGACACCCTAATCATACGGGCAGAGACCTAGTGGTAGCCGTTTTATAAATCAGTAATAGCATAAAGTCTAAAGCAGCACTCTAAGTTTCAATGGGTACCCATACAGCATACCCTAAGAACAAGGCGAGGGTGGCTTGGTTTTAAGTAAGGGAGTATGTAACACCCCAGAGTGTTGTTACCACTACTGCACCCTACTACTACTATCTCTAATGGGCTAATAATAATATGTAACTATTTATTACATGTAATGTGCCTGGTTCACCAGCAGGTGGCAGCGTAAATGGCAGAACTATCCTTAGAGAGAATAGAACTTACCATTCCATTCTCCCCTTTGGTCAGAAGTGGTCCAGTCCTGCTTGCTAACAGAAGGAGGTGGGGCAGTTCTAGTTTGTTCTGGTTGAGACTCTATGATGGAGCTGCCAGGATTCTAACCTACTTTTTGACTGAACATAAGTCTGACTACAAGAGTGAAGTGCAGCATAAAGAGGAAACAAAGACACCAAGTCAGCTTGTCAGTACAGAAGAGTGAAAAAAAATATAGCAGAGTTGAGTTTGCCTGCCAGTTTAATGCTAAAGCCTGCTGGAACCAAGACAAAGCCTGAAACTGTTTGGAGAAATGTTTATTCAAGTAAAGCTGCCATTGAACTTCATCTCAAGGTCTAGACTCAAGTTATTTCTTCAAATCCCTCAATTATTCCCACTATTTATTGCTTCGGAGCCAAAGTCTGGGGTCCAGCCGTATCCAGGTAGGAGCACCGTGACACACATAAAGAGACAATTCAGGCCGCAACATACCACTACACCTCACACACACAACATTTCCTACACCTGTAACGTGTTAGGAAGGGCCCTGGGGGGAGGCTCCCATTGCACTCCTATATACAAGAATATAACTACTATAATACTACCTCCTATGTACAAGAATATTACTAATATAATACTGCCTCCTATGTACAAGAATATAACTACTATAATACTGCCTCCTATGTACAAGAATATAACTACTATAATACTGCCTCCTATGTACAAAAATATAACTACTATAAATGCCTCCTATGTACAAGAATATAACTACTATAATACTGCTCCTATGTACAAGAATATAACTACTATAATACTGCTCCTATGTACAAGAATATAACTACTATATTACTGCTCCTATGTACAAGAATATAACTACTATAATACTGCTCCTATGTACAAGAATATAACTACTATAATACTGCTCCTATGTACAAGAATATAACTACTATAATACTGCTCCTATGTACAAGAATATAACTACTATAATACTGCCTCCTATGTACAAGAATATAACTACTATAATACTGCTCCTATGTACAAGAATATACCTACTATAATACTGCTCCTATGTACAAGAATATAACTACTATAATACTGCCTCCTATGTACAAGAATATAACTACTATAATACTGCTCATATGTACAAGAATATAACTACTATAATACTGCTCCTATGTACAAGAATATAACTACTATAATACTGCTCCTATGTACAAGAATATAACTACTACAATACTGCTCATATGTACAAGAATATAACTACTATAATACTGCTCCTATGTACAAGAATATAACTACTATAATACTGCTCTTATGTACAAGAATATAACTACTATAATACTGCTCCTATGTACAAGAATATAACTACTATAATACTGCTCCTATGTACAAGAATATAACTACTATAATACTGCTTCCTATGTACAAGAATATAACTACTATAATACTGCCTCCTATGTACAAGAACATAACTACTATAATACTGCCTCCTATGTACAAGAATATAACTACTATAATACTGCCTCCTATGTACAAGAACATAACTACTATAATACTGCCTCCTATGTACAAGAACATAACTACTATAATACTGCCTCCTATGTACAAGAATATAACTACTATAATACTGCCTCCTATGTACAAGAATATAACTACTATAATACTGCCTCCTATGTACAAGATTATAACTACTATAATACTGCCTCCTATGTACAAGAATATAACTACTATAATACTGCTCCTATGTACAAGAATATAACTACTATAATACTGCCTCCTATGTACAAGAATATAACTACTATAATACTGCTCCTATGTACAAGACTATAACTACTATAATACTGCCTTGTGTTGTGTGACCTGACAGCTGGTATGTGGTGCAGTGGTTGTCACTGCGCCAGTCTTGCTGTATGTAGTTGAGCAGGTTGTGTTGGCGTGTGCGTGGCGTGTGGCGGTAATCTGCGTGTCCCCGTCCTGTGTATACATTGTCCTCCTTTGTATGAGTATTAGTGTAGTTTATGTAACCTGCTCTGAGTGGGTCCTCGGAATGCACACACGTCCGCCATCCACGTGCACTTTACACAAGAGATATGGCCCTGTCGCCTCTTCGCCTCGCGCTGATACTTCCCATTCGCCGTTTTCCTCACATTCCAGCGATTATATTTGTATATACGACATTGTTTTTTTTTTTAAGAAATGTATCTTCTTCCGTCTAGCCCTCTGTTTTGTCTCCTAAAGGGACAGTCCGCATCTGGTTCGTTTTTGCGCCTTCTGACCCGTCTCCCCCTTGTGGGTCACGACACGCATTTTTCCAGGAGAAATAAGCCTGACAGGCTGAAGACATCTCTTCACGCTGCATGTGACAGTGACAGCAGAGATGGAAGCGCCTGTGAGGAGTGCAGAGAGCGCTGGGACGTCTCTCCGAGAACTTTCCAAACAATTTATACAATATGTATGTCATTTGGGAGACGTACGCTTTCCAGGCTTCTCCTTGAGACAGGCGCGTGGTGTCTGCGCTGTGTCTGCCCCATCTCCAGATGGTGGAGCGAGTGGGACACCATTGTCACACACCGAGACAGCCCCTCTTGTTGGCATGGGGCTCCTAGGTTGGGGAGAACTTTCAGGGGCCCTCAGGTTGGGGAGAACTTTCAGGGGCCCTTGGGTTGGGGAGAATTTTCAGGGGCCCCTGGGTTGGGGAGAACTTTTAGGGGCCCCCAGGTTGGGGCGAACTTTTAGGGGCGCCTCCCGATGACCCAGCTTTCCCAGGTCCAGACAGATCTTAGCGGCCTGCAGTCTTCCCTGACTTTGCCTTATGACCTTCAGGCCCCAGGTTGGGGGTGACGACCTCCGGCTCCGTCCTCCCTGTGAAGCGATGATGTCATCGTCTGCGGGATAATTGCAGATCCAGTTCTCAGGCAGAAAAGTCACGTCGTGAAATGCAGTAAATGGTGGGTAAAAGATCCGCTGGTGGCGGCATCTCTGCCATGACATGATGGGGAGAGTAGTATCACACAGAGTCACTCAATAGTATCCAACATGAAAGGCTTAGATACACTGGGTGGTAGCACACAGGGAAGGCTTAGGTACAATTGGCAGTATCAGACAAGATGAACTCGGATACACTGGGCAGGATTGCACATGGTAGACTTGGATACACCATGCAGTATCATATGTGACAGGCTTAGATACAGCAGACAGTATCACACATGGTAGACTTGGATACACCATGCAGTATCATATGTGACAGGCTTAGGTACATCAGACAGTATCACAGCTGGAAGACTTGGATACACCATGCAGTATCATATGTGACAGGCTTAGGTACATCAGACAGTATCACGCATGGTAGACTTAGATACACCATGCAGGATCATATGTGACAGGCTTAGATACAGTGGACTGTATCACACATGGTAGAGTTAGATATTCCATGCATTCATTATTACATGTGACAAGATTACATACAGCAAAAAGTATCGCACGTGGTAGAGTTAGATACACCATACAGTACCATATGTGACAAGCTTAGATACAGCAGACAGTATTACATGGTAAACTTGGGTACACCATACAGTACCATATGTGACAAGCTTAGATACAGCAGACAGTATCACATGGTAAACTTGGGTACACCATGCAGTATCACACTTGACCAGCTTAGACACTGCATACGGTATCACACATGGTAGACTTAGATACACCATGCAGTATCACACGTGACAAGCTTAGATACAGCAGACATTGTCAAACATGGTAGATTTAGATACACCATGCAGTATAACATGACAAGCTTAGATACAGAAGACATTGTCACACATGGTAGGCTTAGATACACCATGTGTATCACGCGTGACACGCTTAGATACAGCAGATATTGTCACACATGGTAGGCTTAGATACACCATGTGTATCACGCGTGCTACGCTTAGATACAGCAGATATTGTCACACATGGTAGGCTTAGATACGCCATGCAGTATCACACGTGACACGCTTAGATACAGCAGACATTGTAAAAAATGGTAGATGTAGATACACCATGCAGTATCACACATGGCAAGCTTAGACACTGCATACGGTATCACACATGGTAGACTTAGATACACCATGCAGTATCACACGTGACAAGCTTAGATTCAGAAGACATTGTCACACATGGTAGATTTAGATACACCATGCAGTATAACATGACAAGCTTAGATACAGAAGACATTGTCACACATGGTAGGCTTAGATACACCATGTGTATCACGCGTGACACACTTAGATACAGCAGATATTGTCACACATGGTAGGCTTAGATACGCCATGCAGTATCACACATGACACGCTTAGATACAGCAGACATTGTCAAAGATAGTAGATGTAGATACACCATGCAGTATCACACATGGCAAGCTTAGATACAGAAGACATTGTCACACATGGTAGATTTAGATACACCATGCAGTATAACATGACGAGCTTAGATACCGCACTCAGTATCAGACATGGTAGGCTTGCATACACCATCTAGTATCACACATGACATGCTTAGATACACGACAGGCTGCTGTATCTGGAGAGGATTATCTGCTGATCATTTCTAGCTGTCGCCAGGTATCGGGGGTTTGGCGGCGCTCGTTATTCGGGGTGAGGTCACTGGGTGATTACTGATGAGGGAATTAGAAGCAAACACGAAGCATTTCCCGTCATGTAATCAGCTGCATCATGACCTGATCCTGGCGGGGGGGGGGGGGCTGGCGGGGGTCCACGGCGGCTCTATCCATATATACACATGGTTATATTAGCCCCGCCCCCGCTTTAATGGACCGTTTCCCTACTTACATTGAGGAATAGGGAAACAATTCCAGATCCTGAACCTGTTACTTTTATTGCAATTTTTTTTTGATTTTACATTTCTTCCGTTGTCTGCATTTTATAATCTGAGACAAATCTAGAAAATCCTGACCAGAAGTCTGGGAGCGCAGCCCTGAAGGACTTAATACGTCAGAAACTATTTGGATTTTCAAACACTAAATGAACCTTCCAAGTGTCTGCTGTGTGTCAAGGTCTCACCATCAGTGAGAGTGCTCCTCGCCTCTTCATTGATATTGGCATGAAGACACAAGCCCCAGCAACTCATCTATGGTTTTGACTCCAGGTTGATGGCATTGAGGTCCTTTTGTCTACAGTGAAACCATTGATAGCACCAGTGAGGACCAGAAGGACATACAGGGGAGATCAGATAAACAGAATACAGTCATCCATTCCAGATAACAGTTTGAATCTCCTAGATAAGTCTTCCTATCCCCAGATCTGTATACATAGGTGATCTTCACCCAGATAACATCTAGATAAGTATTCTTGTCTCTAGATCTATCCATGTAATGTGGTCTTCACCCAGATAACTGCTCCTAGATATGTCTTGCTATCACCAGATCTATACACATAGGTGATCTTCACCCAGATAACTGCTTCTAGATGTCTTTCTATCACTACATCTATAGACATAGGTGATCTTCACCCAGATAAGTGTTCCTAGACAAGTATTTCTATCATCAGATCTATGCACATAGGTGTTCTTCACCCAGATAACTGCTCCTAGATAGGTCTTCCTGTTACCAGATATATACCCATAGGTAATCTTCACCCTGATAACTTCTAGATAAGTATTCTTGTCTCTAGATCTATCCACGTAATGTGTTCTTCACCCACATAAATGCTCCTAGATAAGTTTTCTTGTCATTAGATCTATACACATAGGTGTCCTCCGATAACTGCTCCTAGATAAGTCTTCTTATCACCAGATCTATACACATAGGTGATCTTCACACACATAACAGCTCCTAGATAAGTTTTCTTCTCACTAGATCTATACACATAGGTGTCCTCAGATAACTGCTCCTAGAAAAGTCTTCTTGCCACCACATCTATACACATAGGCGATCTTCACCCTGGCAGCTGCTCCTCCTTAAGTCTTCCTGTCACCAAATCTACACACAAAGGTGATACCCCCCCCCCCCCCGATAACTTGTAGATAAGTATTCTAGTCTCTAGATCTATCCACTTAATGTGATCTTCACCCAGATAACTGCTCCTAGATAAGTCTTCCTATAACCAGATCTATACACATAGGTGATCTTCACCCACATAAATGCCCCTAGATAAGTCTTCCTATCTCCAGATCTATACACAAAGGTGGTCTTCACCTAGATAACTGCTAGTCTTCCTATCACCAGATCTATATCCATAGGTGGTCTTCACCTACATAACTGCTAGTCTTCCTATCACCAGATCTATACACATAGGTGGTCTTCACCTACATAACTGCTAGTCTTCCTATCACGAGATCTATACCCATAGGTGGTCTTCACCTAGATAACTGCTAGTCTTCCTATCACCAGATCTATATCCATAGGTGGTCTTCACCTACATAACTGCTAGTCTTCCTATCACCAGAACTATACCCATAGGTGGTCTTCACCTACATAACTGCTAGTCTTCCTATCACCAGATCTTTACCTATAGGTGGTCTACTAGATAAGTGCTCCTGCCACCCAGCCTGTACCTCATAGACCTTACAGACTGTCTGCAGTGACATAAAGTATACACCACCATTTCCCAGGCCGGTTCTGCGACATTTAATCTCAGAAATAGAGCAGGGCAGTCTTTGTGTATTGGATAATTAGCCGTTAATTCTTGGATTCCGGAGACACCGAGACAAGAAACTAAAAATAATAGAAGTAATATAATGAACATATAGAAACTATGGAAAAGTATATAGAGCCTTATGAATATGTAGAGAGAGAGAGAGAGAGCGCACTGCAACAAGGAATACACAGACACTACAAAAAATGATAATATATAAAAACATATACAAGTATTATATTTACAGTATAAATAAATACAATAAAAATAGAGAAGGCTATTGTATAATAATGAACATGCAATATTGGCAATATGTCACCAGGGAAAAAACTACAAAAACAGCTTCATAATGATAAACATAAGACATAGTATAATGATAGCAATGTTATGTTAGCATAAAACGATCACAAAAACACAACGAAAAGAATCATAATAAAATATCAAAAACTGAAATAAAATAATATTATGTAGCAGATAGGGTCAATGTCTTTCTTCCACCGCCTGCTATGTGCCTTGTTTGTTTTTCCCTGAAAATGACTTTCTAATGATGGTAATTATGTGTTTTTATCTACGGTGCATTAACGTGTTATTAATATCCCCAGTAGAGCGTGGATACAGTGGTGGGGCCTGCATATCTCTCAGAAGCAGATATCCTGCGCTGAGCGGAGCCCTTCTGGCTGACACACACTCGGCTCTGCTCTCCCTAGACCCTCTGCGGCACTTCATTCCTCTCCGTAGCATAAACTGTGGTTATCTTTTCATATGCAGCTTACAAATATTTAGATAAAGCGACCAAACTTTTGCGGTATAACTATTTTTATTATTTGGTCTGCAGCCTGTTTCCTGCGTGGCCCTGAGCCTGGTGCTTCCCTTGCACTACTGGCTGACCCCTGTGCATCAGCCGCGCTGTTTACATTGGAAGACCCCGCACTCATTTCCTCTTCACATATATACTGGCAGATATATAGCGTGCACTAAACAATTTCGGGCCAGGTGAATACGACTCTCCTTGGAGAACCTCTTTCCCTTTCAAAAGGAACATTTTTGTAAAAAAATGTACAAAGTTCTAAAAAGTTTTCCCTTGAAATTTCCCAGTTTGGTATCATCGTTAAACAGGTTTTCCAGGATATTTTTACTGATGACCTATCCTCTGGTTCAGTGGTGCTCACAGTAGCGCCACGGCCTTCTCGCAGCTTCTCGTCACGTTCATCGGTCACATGGCCTAGCCCATTGAGCAGAATGGGGTTGAGCTGCCATACTAAGTACAACCGCTAAACAATGCACGGCGCTGTGCTGGGTGAGCTGAGAGAAGGCTGCGGCACTACTGTGAGCTCCAGTGCCTTCGCAACTGATCGGCGGGCGTCCCGGGTGTCACACCCCCACGATCAGATACTGGTGACCTATCCAGAGGATAGTTCATCGATATAAAACTCCCGGCCAACCCTTTAGTATTGATTCAAGCCTCCTCCTGTATGCCCATCTGCAGTATGTTTGCCTCGTGGTGTATGATTCAATAAAAAAATAAAAATAAAATAAATTGTGAAAGAATAAAAACTAAAATGAATACAATTGTAAAAGAAATAAAAAAACAAAAAAAAATTAACAGAATGTAAGTAAAATGTTAAACAACTGGAAGAGCGGCCAAGATCCCGTAAAACAGCCACTGCTTCTGTCGGTTGGATTTATGGCGCTGTCTCTTTAAATTTGTCTCGGTACACACTGACCAGACGCCCACCGCCTGGTTTACACTATTTGTGCAGGTCCTGTTCTCGTCACAGCAGCATCTGAACCGTCTTTTTGTTACCAGGACAGGATGTTTTACAGGAGGAAAGCCCGAAAATCTGTACAAACGTTCCTTCCCGACCTTTTCCCTGTGTAGACCTGCCCAGGGATCACCCCGTTTGTCAGCGGATCGCATCTTTTAGGCAGATTTGCTTTCCATAACAAGTGCCGATCGGCCGTGTGGCATGTTGATTGGCGCTCATTAACTTCCATTTACACGCGACAATCATGGTACTTGATAGGGATGAATGATCGTTAATACAATTGTCTCTATGATCGTTCATCCCCATACAGTGCTGTTGACACATGATGATTTTCACGCCCGATTTTCTCATTTGTTAACTGTTCGCGGGGCTGCAGATTTCTCCATGTAAACAGCGGATGTCACCAGACCATACGGGGAAGAATGATCGTACTAATAATTGTTCATCCCCATACAGTACAATGGTGGCAGTTAACGAGCGCTGACTCACTTGCTGTATTGGTGATGGGATCTTTTCACGGTCAGGCTGGTCGTGGTGGTGGTGGTGGGGGGCTTGGACATTTTCATCCATGGTCATTTCTGATGGTGAAGGTAGAAAATCGAAACTTGCTTCTTGTCTACTGTCACTATGGTGGACCATCAAGGGGAGGAGAATCCCGTTATTATTGGCTACCCACTGGTGGAGGTCCATGAGTGGACGGCAGGGGTGTAGCTATAGGGAAAGTGGCTGCTCTGGGGCCCCACCTCAGAAGGGCCCACCCAGGATTAGGACTAAAAGATTTTACTTCTCTACAGTATTATACACTGACTTTATATACAGTAACAGTATATACGTGTAGGAAATGGCCGGAGCGGCTGCCGGGGCTCGTCTGAGAGAACGATCTTGACTAGTGAAAGGAAAAGGGATCGCATGGGAGTACGAAGAAGTTGCTGGGGAGAGGGGGCCTGTTCAACAATTTGCTGTGAGGCCCGGCCATTTCTAGTTATGCCCAGGGGTGTTGCTAGGCTAAAACATTCTGGGCCTGGGCCCCTGATGCTCCCAGGTCCCGCATGTCCTGCCTGCCAGATAGAAACAACTGTAAGTCCTCAGGACGGCAGTACAATTTAATCTAATGAACTGGAGGAGCTAAAGGACCTGTGACGACATCACAGTCATTTTTATTTTATTTTTTGTAGAAAAGGGTCGGCACTGCTTTAAATGTGAGCGGTGCACGAGTCAATGGGGTGGCGTCCCAAAACTTACAATAAATGAAGAAAGACCGGCACTCGCAATGATGATCCAATGCTGTGGTTTATTCAGTCACATATTACAGAACATAGTGACGCGTTTCAGCAAACACACGTGCTTTCTTCAGACTATGTCATGTGATCAGTGCTGAAGGCAGTGGTTGAAAAGGACCTGTGATGATGTCACCATCATGTGACCAGTGCAGGAGAGGACAGAGCTTAACAGTGATGAGGAGAAGTCCTGGGGAAGAAACTGTGGTGAGGTCTGCTACATGAGGAGAGGTAAGTGAAGGGAGAGGCAAAGCAATGCTGGGAGTTGTGGTTATTTAAGTGGGGTGGAGTGATGTTATTTACGTGGGATTGTATGTTGATGTCGGCTGGGGGGGGTGATGTTATTTACATTGGACTGAATGTTGAGGGGGCAATGTTATTTACATGGGGCTGCATGTTGAAGGTGCCTGGGGCAAAGTGATGTTATTTACATGAGACTGTGTGTTGGAGGTGACTGGGGAGGGGATGATGTTATTTACATGGGACTGTTTGTTGGAGGCGGCTATGGGAAGAAGTGATGTTATTTACATGGGACTGTATGTTGATGGCAGCTGTGGGAGGGAATGATATTTATATGGGACTGAATATTGAGGGGCGATGGTATTTACATGGGAACTCCATGTTAATGGTGGCTGGGGAAGAAAGTGATGTGGGCTGTGGGAGGAAGTGATGTTATTTACATGGGACTGTATGTTGATAGTGGCTGTGGGAGGGAGTGATATTATTTATACGGGAATGTTAAGGGGGGTGATGTTGTTTACACGGGATTGCATATTGGAGAAGGCTAAGGAGGGGGTGATATTATTTACATGGGACTGTATTTTGTAGGGGGGGCAGAAGATAAAGAGGGATGTTATTTACATGGGACTATACGGCGGACGGAGGGAAATAGTATTATTTACATGGGACTGTATGGTGGAGGGGATGAGGAATTATAATTTCTGGGGACACTAAAGGGATGGAATATAACTGCAGGGGCATCATAAATACTTGGGGCACTGTAGGGGTCATCATAAATACTTGGGGCACTGTAGGGGGCATCATAAATACTGGGGGCACTTCAGGGCGAGCATTATAACAGTAGGGGGCAATATAAATACTAAGGGCACTGTAGGGGCATTATAAATACTGGGGAACATTATAACAGTAAGGGGACATTATAAATATTGGGGACACTTCAGGGCGAGCATTATAACACTAGGGGGCAATATAACTAGAGGGGGCACTGCAGGGGCATTATACATACTGGGGGCACTTCAGAGTGACCGTTACCCTGTATAAGAGTATGGGGCGATAAAAATACTGGGGGGAAACTTCAGGGCGAGCATTATAACACTAGGGGGCAATATAACTAGAGGGGGCACTGCAGAGGCATTATACATACTGGGGGCACTTCAGAGTGACCGTTACCCTGTATAAGAGTATGGGGCGATAAAAATACTGGGGGGAAACTTCAGGGCGAGCATTATAACAGTAGGGGGCGATATAAATACTGGGGGCACTGTAGGGGCATTTTATATACAGAGGACATTATAGGCATTCTTCTTACTACTGGGGGCTCTATAGGAGTGACTTATAGATCTGCCTAATTTCTACTAAGAGCACTATGGTGGGGGGGGGGGGCTAATTACTACTGAGGGGTCTGTAGAGAGCTTTATTACCCCTGAGGGAACAATAGGAGGGCCTTATTTCTACTGGGGGCTCTGTGAGGGCAGGACTGGAGGGCTCTTCTACTAATGGGGGCACTCTTGGGGAGAATTATCACTCTTGGGGGGGAGGCACTGTAGGGGGCAGTATTACTAATGAGGGAAATCTAGAAGGGAATTACTATTGGTGGGACTATGAGGAGCACTATTAGGGAGCACAGCAAGCAGCAGGATAACAATGTGGGGACTCCAGGTTGGAGGATGATGATAGAAACGTGAGGAAGCTAAGATGTCTGTGTGTCACACTCTGCAGAGACGAGGAACGGCTGAAAGAAGTTGTCCGGACCAAATGGAGAAGATGATGAGAAGATCTATATTAAAGGAGACCACACCTGGGAGGCCCTGGGTGTGAGAGGTACGTGCTGCTGTATAGCAAGTACAGTAAAATGCGGTGTGCGGGGGGAGGGTTGACTTAGAGAATTGGGCTGTATTCATTGGGGCTTTGATCCCGGATCTTTTGAGACCTTAGCAATGCACCTAGGTATGCCACTGGTGGTGGGCCACTAATTTTCAGCCTTCAGAGCATCTAACCCTACATTAATTTCAAAAGCAGTTTTAAGGTAGTGGGCATGGAACCACTGCATCAACCAACAGATTTGACTTTGGTCAAATCCTAAGGTTTGTATTCTGGCAGTCCCCTGGTTTTCACACTTTAACCCCTGTACAGGGATCTGGACTGCATGGGAACCACTAGACCGCTACCTCCTACAGTAGTCAAAAAATGTAGTCGGGAACAGACTGAGGTCAGGGCAGGCAGAGTACAAGTAATCCAATTAACAGTCAGAGGTCTGGGCAGGCAGTGAAGGGTCAATACGGGGGCAAGCACAGGCCAGGTCAGGCAGCAAAGGGTCAGAATCCAGGAATCAGACATAAGTCAGTACATGGCAGAAAACCTATTGCTCGGGCACTCTCCCATAGGGGAAGGTTCCTTAATTATCCTGAGCTGGCCAGCCATAGGATGGTGTGAATTAGGGTGCATGGTGGCTGACCCAGTGGGAGTGCATGTGCACCCTACAGGTAGAGAGAGAGGCCTTGCTAGGAAGAGCAGACTGGAGCCTGACAGAGAAGGGTAACAGAAGACTCTGGTGGCCAGAAGCTGCAGAAGACCAGGGAAGCACAGCCAGGGTTGTAGTGGGGTGGTGGAAGGCATGGGCTGCCGATGTAAGAAGTAGTATGTTACAAATAATTTTGAGCTGATTTTGAGATTCCTCATTTTGGATACACCTGACACGGGCACAAGAGGTCCAGAGCCTTACCAAAACTGATAGCCTCCAGCTTCTGACAGGTCTTTAAACATGGAAAACCCTTCAGAAACATCTGTTCCCCTTTAGATTACGGTACAAAGTCCAACCACAGCCTGGAACATAATAACTAATCTCTTGATTGGATGTTGGTCACATTGTTGACAGTGCTATTCCCCCACTCCTGCCACTTTGGAAGTAGTTTGGTGCACACAGTGGCGCCCCCTAGCTCATTGCTATTCAGCACTATAACTTGTAGTCTTGCCGACCCATGGATGGGCAGAATTGCAGTTGACTTCCCCACAATGGTCCGATGTTTAGTGAAGTGCAGAGGACGAGCTCCATCTTGTGCGGAGCTGCAGACGTCTACTGTCAACGCGTCTGCTGCACTCTATTCCTCGACTGCGTGGGAGACTTGCCCAGAGCAGGTCACGGGCACCGGACACGTCTGTCTGATGCCGACTCTCCCAGAACCAGTTTTTGGCTGCCGTCCGCATTTTCCCACAAATATATAGAATAAAAAAAGTGTGAGGACTCATCGAGGCCTAATCCACAGGAGACCCAGGAGATCAGAAATCCAAACAAATCAGCGGGGTTGTGTTTCCTCCAGGCCATTCATTCTTTCTCAC
>NC_058085.1:9191102-9196102 GCF_014858855.1 Bufo gargarizans
CAGTTTAGAGAAATGGAGACTGAAATGTTGAACAGCGGAGTTGTCCTTTAGGGGGGGAGTCATTCGGGAATGGCTGGAGAGCATAACCGGGCGTACAGTTAAAGGTACAGGACATAAAATTGTTTCTGACAGTCTCTTAGGTAAAGGCTACAATTGCATGATTTTCCTATTGTATGACGTAAAGTCATGATTTTATTAAAGACACGGAGGCGAGTATTGCGTAATACTTTCTTTACTTTACTCCCAGCAGCAAAGAGTTAACATAAGAAATTAAGGACAAACCCCCAACTAACCACTCCCCTAAACAGTCCATAAATAGGTATTCCTCCCACATCTCTTCCTCTTTCTTTGACGCGACTAGCCGACCATACACGAACCGAACACTCCTCCAAGCGACCTCCGGCTGGGATCCGCGAACTCAGAAACCGAACCTCAGAACTGAACCGAAACAGCGGTCAAGCAGAACGATGAACTCCTCGGGATCATGAAAGGATGAAGACCCAGAATCAACCTGAGAAACAATAGAAAATAGAGACGGTAATACGTGGAACCTGAAATCGGAACCAATCCTGTGGCAGGAGGAATCAAATACAATAAAATGAATAAAACACTGAATACCAACACATTCTATAGCGAAGAAAAATATACATAAGTAAATACACCGCAATAAATAACATTAATACGATAAACAAATAATACCACGAGATGAAACTCCGAGTCCAACCTAAATAAGGGTGGGTGAAAAACGGGAGGGCAATACTCGCCTCCGTGTCTTTAATAAAATCATGACTTTACGTCATACAATAGGAAAATCATGCAATTTTATAACAAGACACGGAGGCTTCGTATTGCAAGTTTAAAGCGAAGACATCACAGAAGAAAAGGCATGAGGCGGAGGTCGGAAGTAGAACTCCCTAAACGTCGAGGCCCTAGACCAATCCGCCAACCGAAGGACATCCTCCAAGCGAGCCCCGGCAACCGTCATGGAGGTAGCCGAAGCACCCCGTACCGAATGAGCCGTGAAAATCGATGTATCCACGCCGGCCAGCGACAAAATCCACTTGACCCACCGAGAAAGGGTGACAGCGGCAACCGGCCGAAAAGGCCTGCGGAAGGACACAAATAGTTGAGGGAAAAGCGGATCACGTAAGGAAGACGTGCGGCTTAAATATTCCTGCAAACATTGCACCGGACAAAGGGAACCGTTATCCGGAAAGGCCGGATAGGAAACCGACCGGAGATTAGTTTTGGTGCGACGAGAAATGTTAAAGGACACCCCGTCAGGAGTAAAAGACAAGGCATCGAAATCCAAGGCACGCACGTCCGAGACCCTTTTGCAAGACACCAAGCAAAGAAGGGTGACCAGCTTGGCTGAAAGTTGACGAAGGGATAAATCCGAGTTAAGCGGCCAAACCGAGGAAAAACGAAGGACCAGCATAACATCCCAGGATGAGGTGAAACGTGGTCTAGGCGGACGAGAAAGGCGAGAACCCTTAAGAAGACGACAGACCAACGGGTGTTGACCTGCCGGACAGCCCGAAAAACCCCGGTGGCGAGAAGAAATGGCGGAGCGGAAGAGGTTAATGGACCTATAGGCTTTACCCTCCTCAAAAAGGGACGACAGGAACTCGAGCATGTCCGTCACAGGTGCCGAAAAGGGATCCAGACTCCGGCCCAAGCACCAACTAGACCAGCGCCCCCAGGCTGACTGATAAGCCCGTCGGGTGCCGGGGGCCCATGCGCTCTCCAAAAGGAAATGAGTCGTTCTCGATAAGCCAGAGACACTCCACTGATCCCCGATATCCTGCACGCGAGGAGAGTGAGAGAGCCGTCCAACACCAGCGGGTGACGCTGGTCCAGGGGACCGCGAAGGAGATCCAGAAACGACGGCAGCAACCGTGGGTCCTCCGCTAGGAGCTCCAAGAGTTGAGGGAACCAAGACTGGGCCCGCCAGAAGGGAACTACCAGGATCACTTCCGCCCGTTGACGCCGAACCTGAGACAGAACTCTCGGAATGAGAGCAAATGGAGGGAAAGCGTAAGCTCGAAGACCCGACCAATCCTGTAGGAGGGCGTCTACAGCTTCCGAAAGGGGGTCCGGTCTCCAACTGTAAAAACGCGGAAGCTGCGCGTTCCAGCGAGAGGCAAAGAGATCCACCGACAGGGGCCCCCAAATCGACAAGATAGAGGAGAACACCGTCGGATCTAACCTCCAGTCGCTGAAATCCGACGAGTGACGAGAACTCCAATCCGCGAAGGTATTGTGGAGCCCAGGAATATGCTCCGCGACCACCGTGAAGCCTTTGTCGAGGCAAAACGTCCAAAACTCCTTCGCCAGATGGGTCAGTATCGAAGAATGGGTGCCTCCCATGGCATTCACATAACGCACAGCAGACACGTTGTCCATCCTGAGTCTGACGCACGCTGATATCCTGTCGCTGGTGAAGCTGCGTATGGCGAAGGACCCTGCTAAAAGTTCCAGAGCGTTGATATGGAGAAGAGTCTCGTTGCCTGACCATGGACCTCCGGTGGAGACCCCATTGCAGTATGCACCCCAGCCGAGAAGGCTGGCATCCGACTCCACAATCAGATCGGGTTGGGGCCCCACGAGAGCTTTGCCGTTCCATGCGTCGAGGTTGGAGATCCACCACACCAGTTCGTCCCTCGTCTCGCGATCCAGAGACACCAGATCCGCATATGAAGCCCCCGTCTGTAAGTGGGCAATCTTCAGCCGTTGTAATGCTCTGTAATGAAGAGGAGCCGGGAAAATCGCCTGGATGGAGGAGGAGAGGAGGCCGATGATGCGAGCCAAGTGCCGAAGAGACAACTGAGGGAGCCTCAGAGCGTGACAAAGCTCTTTCCGTATGGATTTGACCTTGGTCCGTGGTAGGGAAAGGGATAGCTCGGTGGAGTCTACCACGAAACCCAGAAACTCCACTGACCTGGAGGGCTGTAGACAGGACTTCTCGGTGTTGAGGACAAAACCAAGGCCCGTAATGAGGGTCATTGCCGAGTGCAGATGCGACCGGAGTTCGGACGGGGACTGAGCCATGAAGAGGATGTCGTCTAAGTAAATCACAAGACGAACACCCTGACTGCGGAGCCAAGCTACCACTGGTCTCATCAACTTGGTGAAACACCAAGGGGCTGATGAGAGGCCAAACGGTAGGCACGTGAACTGCCAGAGGAGGCCCCGCCAGCGGAATTGCAGAAGAAACCTGGATTGGGGGGACACCGGAACCGTCAGGTATGCATCCTTCAGGTCCACTTTCGCTAACCAGTCCCCTGGAAGAAGAAGGTCCCTGAGAAGATGAATCCCTTCCATTTTGAAATGGCGATAGCGCACAAATCTGTTCAGGTTCCGTAAATTTATTACTGGGCGAAATTGGCCTCCTTTCTTTTCCACCAAGAAGATGGAGCTGATTACCCCGACCGAATGGGGAGGAGCTCTCTCTATCGCCCCTTTGACCAAAAGGGAATGGAGTTCCAGATCCAATAGAGACCGGGCCGGGTCCGCCCAGACCAGTGGATGAGGCTCTGGGAGCGATAACTGCGCAACCACCAGCTCTATCTGAAAACCCTGAACCGTGGCCAGCACCCACGGATCGGATGTGACACGGCTCCAGGCGGGCAAAAAATGTCGGAGTCTGCCCCCGATACAATGGCTGGAAGAACACCCCAGAGTCTGAGGACTTACCGAGCGGACGTCTGGAACCAACAGCGCCTCGGAATCCTCTTGGACGGTAGGATTGGCCTCTAGAAGGGAAGAAGGAGGAGGACTGCTGCCTCTGGTCCTGGAAGGACGAACGCTGATGGTAGGGGCCTCGAGCGCTACCGCGCGACTGGAACTGGACGCGGCCGGACAGACGGCCCCTGAAGCTGCCGGCCCTGCCAGAGACACGCCCCTGAAAAACTCTGCGCATGGAGCTCTGCGCTTTATCAAGAGCGGTAAACGCTCCCACAAACTTCCCCAAATCTTTAATAAAACTATCTCCAAACAGGAGTCCCTGAGCCTCCTTGCCCGGTTCAGTCAGAGCCATATTGGATAATTTGGGCTCGATCTTCATAAGAAGAGCCTTCCTACGTTCTATGGAGAGGGAGGAATTGACGTTCCCTATTAAACAAACGGCACGTTGTGCCCAACCACTTAGTTCTTCTGGGTCAATGGTCGAACCCTCAGATCTGGCAGTCTCAGCCATCTCGAATATTTTCGTCAGGGGTCCTAGGCTGTCTAGGAGCTTATCCTGACAAGCCCGGAGGGCCGAGTCAAGGCCTTTGCGGGGGTTAAAGCCCGACTTAGAAAGGAATTGGACCATTTTGGGGTCCACATTAGGTGTCTCGCACACTTTATTCGGTATAAGGGGCCGGGGGCATTCCGCCTTCAACTTATTCCGAGTCTCTTTTGAGAGAGGTTTCCTAATTCTATTTTCCAAATAGTGGGCCACATGAGGAATGGGCAACCATTCTGCCGACCTGGGGTGGTGTAGGCTGTCGGGATCAAACAGGGGTTCACCCTGTGGGTCCACCAGGGAGTCAGGACCCGAGGTACCAGCTTCCGGACCTGGGCCAGAAGGAGGGGGAGGGGGGTGGAAACCCGTAAAATCATCAGCCACTTGGACCCCTTCCAGGTCCGTATCAGAGGCGTAAAGGTCCTCACTCAAATCCTCCTCATGCGACTCAATTTCAGAGTCAGTACTAGGCTCGGGGCGAGACCGAGCGGATTTCCAGTGACGCGCTTTTTCCGCCTGGCGCGGGCAGGCTCGTTTACGTGAACTCAGCACGTCATCTCTTGATGGAACTAAGCCATCTGTATCAACAGTTCTGGAGGTACTAGGAACCGTGGCAACCGCGGGAGCGGTGACTGGGTTCTGCGCCCTAAGAGCTTGAGACACTGATTGTGAAATGATATTGGACATATTACCCATGGCGCTGGCAATAGCTGATGAAATCGAGTGATGTAAATCTAGAACCTGAGACTCAGCTTGTCTGGGGTTCGAATCA